>NW_022262831.1:78097-125621 GCF_002021735.2 Oncorhynchus kisutch
TGGAGAGGAGATGGGGATGAGGGAGATGGTGGATGGAGAGGAGGTGGATGGATGGAGAGGAGGTGGATGGAGAGGAGGTGGATGGAGGAGGAGGTGGATGGAGAGGAGATAGATGGAAGAGGGAGGTGGGTGGGTGGAAGGAGAGAGAGGAGGTGGATGGAGAGGAGGTGGAGGAGAGGAGGTGGATGGAGAGGAGGGTGGGTGGAGAGGAGGTGGGTGGAGAGGAGGTGGGGTGGAGAGAGAGGAGGTGGATGGAGAGAGAGGAGGTGGATGGAGAGAGAGGAGGTGGATGGAGAGAGAGGAGGTGGATGGAGAGGAGAGGAGGTGGATGAGAGAGAGGAGGTGGATGGAGAGAGAGGAGGTGGATGGAGAGAGAGGAGGTGGATGGAGAGAAGAGGGAGGTGGATGGAGAGAGAGGAGGTGGATGAGAGAAGGAGGTGGATGGAGAGGAGGAGGGGATGGGAGAGAGGAGTGGATGGAGAGAGAGGAGGTGGATGGAGAGAGAGGAGGTGGATGGGAGAGAAGAGGAGGTGGATGGAGAGAGAGGAGGTGGATGGAGAGAGAGGAGGTGGATGAGAGTGGTGGGTGAGAGGAGGTGGGTGGAGAGGAGGTGGATGAGAGGAGGTGGATGGAGAGGAGGTGGATGGAGAGGAGGTGGATGGAGAGGAGATGGGTGGATGGAGAGGAGATGGGTGGATGGAGAGAGATGGGTGGATGGAGAGGAGATGGGTGGATGGAGAGGAGATGGGTGGAGAGAGAGGGTGGATGGAGAGGAGGTGGGTGGATGGAGAGAGAGAGAGAGGAGTTGGGTGGAATGAGAGAGAGGAGGTGGATGGAGAGGAGGGTGGGTGGAGAGAGAGGAGGTGGATGGAGAGAGAGGAGGTGGAGGCGAGAGAAGAGAGGAGGTGGATGGAGAGAGAGGAGGTGGGATGGAGAGAGAGGAGGTGGATGGAGAGAGAGGAGGTGGTGGATGGAGAGAGAGGTGGTGGATGGAGAGAGAGGAGGTGGATGGAGAGAGAGGAGGTGGATGGAGAGAGAGGAGGTGGATGGAGAGAGAGGAGGTGGATGGAGAGAGAGGAGGTGGATGGAGAGAGAGGAGGTGGATGGAGGGAGAGGAGGTGGATGGAGAGGAGGTGGGTGGAGAGGAGTTGGGTGGATGGAGAGAGAGGAGGTGGATGGAGAGGAGGTGGATGGAGAGGAGGTGGATGGAGAGGAGGTGGATGGAGAGGAGGTGGGTGGAGAGGAGGTGGGTGGAGAGGAGGTGGGTGGAGAGGAGGTGGGTGGAGAGGAGGTGGGTGGATGGAGAGGAGGTGGATGGAGAGAGAGGAGGTGGATGGAGAGAGAGGAGGTGGATGGAGAGAGAGGAGGTGGATGGAGAGAGAGGAGGTGGATGGAGAGAGAGGAGGTGGATGGAGAGAGAGGAGGTGGATGGAGAGAGAGGAGGTGGATGGAGAGAGAGGAGGTGGATGGAGGGAGAGGAGGTGGATGGAGAGGAGGTGGGTGGAGAGGAGGTGGGTGGAGAGGAGGTGGGTAGAGAGGAGGTGGGTGGAGAGAGAGAAGAGAGATTAAGAGATGATAAGTTTAATAAGGGCACAATGGGACAACAGAATGATGAAAGAGATGAAATCATCTCCATCTCCTCACCATTGTAGCTGGTGTAACTGTTGACAGGCCAATCAGCAACACATCATCCACCTCATTACTGCTATAAGGACTGGAGACCACTTCCAGTCAGTCCATGTACTGTAGTAGATCTGCTCTACAGGCCCACATCCCTTCAGGCCACACGGACGGCACTGGAGATGGTTCCCAGTCGGTCCAACCTACCTGTTTGAGTCTGCTGTGTAGGTTGAACTCCCACCAGTAGAGGTGATAGGTGTAGAAGGAGAAGTCATCGTCCTCTCCACAGTCACTGGTGTAGGACAGCACGTAACGACCACACTTAGTGAACCCCAGGAAGATGTGTCTGGAACAAGAGAGAGGGAGGGGTGTGAGAGAGGGAGGGGTGTGAGAGTGGGGACACAAGGTGTGTGTGGAGATGATTTAATTGACTAGTTCAGTTGGCTCAATGTTGCTCAACATTTCTCTGGTTCGCTAACGGAGAATTCCATCCAGCTAGCAAGATACTTAACAATGATAACAATACTTGTTCCACCTTCTCCCTCACCTCAAACATTACCAATGACAGTTGTTTTTTGGGTTACAGTTCATGAAGTACGCTTCATCACCTCTTCATCACCGTCTTCCGTGGTCAGGCTTCTCACCTCTTCACCCCCGTCTCCGTGGTCAGACTTCTCACCTAACGTTACCTCTTCACCCCCGTCTCCGTGGTCAGGCTTCTCCCCTCTTCACCCCCGTCTCCGTGGTCAGACTTCTCACCTCTTCACCCCCGTCTCCGTGGTCAGGCTTCTCACCTCTTCACCCCCGTCTCCGTGGTCAGGCTTCTCCCCTCTTCACCCCCGTCTCCGGGGTCAGGCTTCTCCCCTCTTCACCCCCGTCTCCGTGGTCAGGCTTCCCACCTGACGTTACCTCTTCACCCCCGTCTCCGTGGTCAGGCTTCCCACCTGACGTTACCTCTTCACCCCCGTCTCCGTGGTCAGGCTTCTCCCCTCTTCACCCCCGTCTCCGTGGTCAGGCTTCTCACCTACCCACCCCTATCTCCGTGGTCAGGCTTCTCACCTAACGTTACCTCTTCACCCCCGTCTCCGTGGTCAGGCTTCTCACCTAACGTTACCTCTTCACCCCGTCTCCGTGGTCAGGCTTCTCACCTGACGTTACCTCTTCACCCCCGTCTCCGTGGTCAGGCTTCTCACCTAGCGTTACCTCTTCACTGTAAGTTAACTGGCAAACTGCCATTGCACTCTCCACTCTCCCCAGAGCGCCCGCTGATGCTGTAACTAGCAAATTGGTTGTCTCTTCTCACTTCGGTCGCAGCATTCTGTTACGTCAAGCCTTGGATTCAGCCAGTAATGATCGCAAACTGGCTCTAACCAGAATAGAAAGAGGAGTGGGAGGCCCCGGTGCACAACTGAGCAAGAGGTCAAGTACATTAGACTGTCTAGTTTGAGCAACAGACACCTCACAAGTCCTCAACTGGCAGCTTCATTAAATAGCACCCACAAAACACCAGTCTCAACGTCAACAGTGAAGAGGAGACTCCGGGATGCTGGCCTTCTAGGCAGAAATGTATAAGTGACCCCAAAGGTTTGGACTGTAGTGTATATATACATACACACACAGTAACAGTCAAAGGTTTGGACACCTATTCATTCCAGGGTTTTTCTTTATTTTATTGTGGAATTATAGTGAAGACATCAAAACTATGAAATAACACATATGGAATCATGTAGTAAACCCCCAAAAAAGTGATCAACAAATCAAAATATATTTTATATTTGAGATTCTTCAAAGTAGCCACCCTTTGCCTTGGTGACAGCTTTGCACACTTGGCATTCTCTCAACCAGCTTCAATTAACAGGTGTGCCTTGTTAAGTTATTTTGTGGAATTTCTTTCCTTCTTAAAGTGTTTGATCCAATCAGTTGTGTTGTGACAAGGTAGGGGTGATATACAGAACATAACCCTATTTGGGAAAAGAACAAGTCCATATTTTGGCAAGAACAGCTCAAATAAGCAGAGACAAATGACAATCCCATCATTCCTTTAAGACATGAAGGTCAGTCAATCTGGAAAATGTCAAGAACTTTTAAAAAGTTTCTTCATGTGCAGTCGCAAAAACCATGAAGCACTATGATGAAACTGGCTCTCATGAGGACCGCCACAGGAAAGGACCTGAGTTCCCTCTGCTGCAGAGGATAAGTTCATTAGAGTTAACTATCTCTCATGAGGACCGCCACAGGAAAGGACCTGAGTTCCCTCTGCTGCAGAGGATAAGTTCATTAGAGTTAACCATCTCTCATGAGGACCGCCACAGGAAAGGACCTGAGTTCCCTCTGCTGCAGAGATTAAGTTCAATTGAGTTAACAGCCTCAGAAATTGCTGCCCAAATAAATGCTTCACAGAGTTCAAGTAACAGACATCTCAACATCAACTGTTCAGAGGAGACTGTGAATCAAGCCTTCATGGTTGAATTGCTGCAAATAAACCAATACTAAAGGACACCAATAAGAAGATGAGACTTGCTTGGGCCAAGAAACACGAGTAATGGACATTAGACCGGTGGATATCTGTCCTTTGGTCTGATGAGTCCAAATTTGAGATGTTTGGTTCCAACCGCTGTGTCTTTGTAATACGCGGAGTAGGTGAAGGGATGATCTCCATATGTGTGGTTCCCACCGTGAAACAGAGGTGGTGTTGTGATGGTGCTTTGCTGGTGACACCGTCTGTGATTTATTTAGAAGTCAAGGCACACTTAACTAGCAGGGCTACCACAGCATTCTGCAGAGATATGCCATCTGGTTTGCACTTAGTGGGACTATCATTTGTTTTTCAACACAACAATGACCCAAAACACACCTTTAAGATGTGTTAGGGCTATTAGACCAAGAAGGAAAGTGATAGCGTGCTACATCAGATGACCTGGCCTCCACAATCACCCAACCTCAACCCAATTGAGATGGTTTGGGATGAGTTGGATGGCAGAGCGAAGGAAAAGCATCCAAACAAGTGCTCAGCATAAGTGGGAACTCCGAGGCTGTTGCTGGTTGAGAGAATGCCAAGAGTGTGCAAAGCTGTCACCAAGCAAAGGGTGGCTACTTTGAAGAATCTCAAATATTAGTTTTTTTAGTTACTATATGATTCCATGTGTTATTTCATAGTTTTGATGTCTTCACTGTTATTCTACAATGTAGAAAACAGTACAAATAAAAACCTAACTTGTGACTGGTACTGTATATACATACACACAGTACCTGTGTAAAGTTACACATCTACTCACTCAAGTTTATTGTTGTCATTTTCACTATTTTCTACATTGTAGAAAGACACTCTTTCAAAACACTCACCCTGCTCTGAGGAACTCCTCGCTGACTATGTTCTTCAGGGGAACACAGACGCGCGGTGGTAGTTTCCTGAACAAGCGCTGAGAATACTGGCCAGACAACTATAGGAGAGAGGACGTGGAAAGTTAGTGGAAAGTGGTCAACGTACCCAATAAATAACCTCCATTGAAACAGCTTGTTAGTCCAGGGGGTCGTATGTATAACCATCTCAGAGTAGTCGAGCGGATTTAGAATCCGTTTTGCCTTTCAGATTATGGGTAAGATTACTTGGACAGGAGGGACCTCAGATCAGCACCTACCCTGAGATGCTTGATACGTACAGCACTCGGATGAGGCTTGGTAGGAGTCCAGGAAACCAGTCTTAACCACTCTACCTACACAACCACCCAGCAGTGTTCTGTCATCCAGGTCTCTAGGGTGCACACTGCATGGTTGTGTTCTAAATCAACATTAACACCTGATTTAACTCGCTGATCAGCATCACCTTTAACGTTAGCTGAAACAGAAGGCCAGCAGTCCAAGACCCTAATTGAAAAACATTGCAACACAGAGGAATCATGCCGTGCATGGTGATCTGAAATAGCCAGCGGCGACTACAAATGCAAAACTAGTAAATAGGCGCGTTAGCTTGTTGCGTTAGTGAATGCGAAATAAACAGTTAACGTGCGCTAACTGGCTTACTGCTCGGTTCAACAAACGTTAGCTAGCTAAGTGGCTTGGGATAGACGGTTAACTAGCTAGCAACATTTCCTCACACAATATAGCAACCAGCCTGTTAACTTAGTTATCATAGATTGTAGCTAGGTTTTGGCCAAAGGTGGCTTGTTAACGAGTCAGCCTGCTAGCTAACGTTGGTGCTTAAAAACGCGTTAACTAGCTAGCATCCGCAGGGTCTGGCACTATCGAGACATTGACCCTGCGACTACACATTCTTCGTCAAAGCCATGCTTGTGCCATTATCGTCTAGTTTGTTGCATACCTTTCCACGGTTCAGAAGCTTGACGACATGTTCTTTGTGTTTTCTCAGCGTTTGTTTGTTACCGTCCTTTTCTGATTTCGAGCTGGGCGCCATTTTCCGCCGTAGTGTTCACTAAGCCCCGCCTACCTTCCGACCCATGGCCTTCCCATTGGTTCTCGATTATGGTGGGAGCAGTCCGATTGGCATCGATGAACGTAAATCAAAAACGAAAACAAATCTCCCAGCATGTGATTGGTTATAGGGTGAACAATATGATTGTTTGTCACAAATTAAGTTTGTAGTGATATTGTTGAAACGAATACTTTAGTCTTACCTCTGACTTGAATTTTAAACTATGTGCAACAAAAACATTCAATCCACCAAGTATCTCAATACTTATTTTTTATTGTGAAGTTTAAAAACAAGCAGTAAAAAGTAAAAAAAAAAAAAAAACGGCATACAAACATAACACGACTTCTTGGAACACGAGGAAAAATAAAAGGCATCCCATCTGATGCAGCAACCTGATCTGAAGTCAGCAAGGGGACGGGGGCCTCGGGGACACAAACTGTGCCAAAACAACCAACATAACAAGCAGGCACACACTGTAGCAAGCATCCATAGAAACAGGGGCTTGTACACACAGTCAGTCGCACAGACACACACAAACCCAGGCCCACCCTTTAGTTACTGAAAAATATGAACTAAGTAAAATTATAAGTGGGTGGGGGGAGGGGAAAAATGCTGCTACTTCATCAACACAGGGAATGTTTTAACTGAACTAGACGTTAATTAAAAATGAAAATAAAAGCCTAAAAAGCAAAAAAATATCCTTTTGCTTGCAAAAAAACAACTCGTTTTTACAAACTGATGCTGAATATTAGTAATAGTTATACTCCAAAGTACTGCTAGACGTTTATTCCTCAGGAAAAACAAACAAATGACAGAAGTGCGAGTCCATGTATTTTACAGATGGGTATTAGCGAGGCCAATGAGTAGGAGCTCTTTACCATCTTCCCCTCTTCTTCTCTTCCCCTCCTCAGACACTAGGTGGGGTACAGGGTGAGGACAGGCAGACACTAGTTGGGATGCAGGGTGAGGACAGGCAGATAGTAGGGGTTGGGGTGAAGGGTGAGGACAGGCAGATAGTAGGGGTTGGGGTGAAGGGTGAGGACAGGGGAACATAAAGGAAAAACAACCCTACCAAGTTGTTCAATCATCTCATCAGCAAAAAAAAAAAAAAAAGGTAGAATTTGTTATTTTTCGGTTTTTGTAAAAAAGAAAAGGGGAATTTTTAGGGGAAGAGAAGAAGGGGGTACTGGGAGTGTATTTGAGGGAGGGAATTAAGGTTTTGCTTCCATCAAAACCAGACATTTTTTGAATGACTTAAACCCAGAAGAAAACATTTAAAAAGTCCAGAGAGCTGGATGGGATGTGGCTGCAGTGAAGGAACAGTCCTCCCGGTCCACGTCTGACAGGCTGGAGACTGGCTGGATTTGGTTCACTGGGCCTGGGAGAGAGAGAGGTTAAAGTAACTGTCCAGTGTTCCCAGATTTCTATGTAATGTGTTACCTGTTGTCCTGGCTGAGTGGGGTGTGTGTGTTACCTGTTGTGCTTGCTGAGTGGTGTGTGTGTGTGTGTGTGTGTGTTACCTGTTGTGCTTGCTGAGTGGTGTGTGTGTGTGTTACCTGTTGTGCTTGCTGAGTGGTGTGTGTGTGTGCGTTACCTGTTGTGCTTGCTGAGTGGTGTGTGTGTGCGCGTTACCTGTTGTGCTTGCTGAGTGGTGTGTGTGTGCGTGTTACCTGTTGTGCTTGCTGAGTGGTGTGTGTGTGTGCGTGTTACCTGTTGTGCTTGCTGAGTGGTGTGTGTGTGTGCGTGTTACCTGTTGTGCTTGCTGAGTAGTGTGTGTGTGTGTGTGTGTGTGTTACCTGTTGTGCTTGCTGAGTGGTGTGTGTGTGTGTGTGTTACCTGTTGTGCTTGCTGAGTGGTGTGTGTGTGTGTGTGTGTGTGTTACCTGTTGTGCTTGCTGAGTGGTGTGTGTGTGTGTGTGTGTGTGTGTGTTACCTGTTGTGCTTGCTGAGTGGTGTGTGTGTGTGTGTGTGTGTTACCTGTTGTGCTTGCTGAGTGGTGTGTGTGTGTGTGTGTGTTACCTGTTGTGCTTGCTGAGTGGTGTGTGTGTGTGTGTGTGTTACCTGTTGTGCTTGCTGAGTGGTGTGTGTGTGTGTGTGTTACCTGTTGTGCTTGCTGAGTGGTGTGTGTGTGTGTGTGTGTTACCTGTTGTGCTTGCTGAGTGGTGTGTGTGTGTGTGTGTGTGTTACCTGTTGTGCTTGCTGAGTGGTGTGTGTGTGTGTGTGTTACCTGTTGTGCTTGCTGAGTGGTGTGTGTGTGTGTGTGTGTTACCTGTTGTGCTTGCTGAGTGGTGTGTGTGTGTGTGTTACCTGTTGTGCTTGCTGAGTGGTGTGTGTGTGTGTGTGTGTGTTACCTGTTGTGCTTGCTGAGTGGTGTGTGTGGTGTGTGTTACCTGTTGTGCTTTGCTGAGTGGTGTGTGTGTGTGTGTGTGTTACCTGTTGTGCTTGCTGAGTGGTGTGTGTGTGTGTGTGTGTTACCTGTTGTGCTTGCTGAGTGGTGTGTGTGTGTGTGTGTGTTACCTGTTGTGCTTGCTGAGTGGTGTGTGTGTGTGTGTGTGTTACCTGTTGTGCTTGCTGAGTGGTGTGTGTGTGTGTGTGTGTTACCTGTTGTGCTTGCTGAGTGGTGTGTGTGTGTGTGTGTGTGTTACCTGTTGTGCTTGCTGAGTGGTGTGTGTGTGTGTTACCTGTTGTGCTTGCTGAGTGGTGTGTGTGTGTGTGTGTTACCTGTTGTGCTTGCTGAGTGGTGTGTGTGTGTGTGTGTTACCTGTTGTGCTTGCTGAGTGGGTGTGTGTGTGTGTGTGTGTTACCTGTTGTGCTTGCTGAGTGGTGTGTGTGTGTGTGTTACCTGTTGTGCTTGCTGAGTGGTGTGTGTGTGTGTGTGTTACCTGTTGTGCTTGCTGAGTGGTGTGTGTGTGTGTGTGTTACCTGTTGTGCTTGCTGAGTGGTGTGTGTGTGTGTGTGTTACCTGTTGTGCTTGCTGAGTGGTGTGTGTGTGTGTGTGTGTTACCTGTTGTGCTTGCTGAGTGGTGTGTGTGTGTGTGTGTGTTACCTGTTGTGCTTGCTGAGTGGTGTGTGTGTGTGTGTGTTACCTGTTGTGCTTGCTGAGTGGTGTGTGTGTGTGTGTGTGTTACCGGTTGTGCTTGCTGAGTGGTGTGTGTGTGTGTGTGTTACCTGTTGTGCTTGCTGAGTGGTGTGTGTGTTACCTGTTGTGCTTGCTGAGTGGTGTGTGTGTTACCTGTTGTGCTTGCTGAGTGGTGTGTGTGTTACCTGTTGTCCTTGCTGTGGGGTGGCAGCCTGTCCCGGAGCCCCTCCAGGGCCGTAGAAGGCCGCCTGCTGCCTGTAGTACTCAGCCCAGGCTGCACTGTAGTCCTGCTGTCCGCCGGCTCCTCCCCCGGCCACGGCTGCAGCCGGCGCTGCTGCAGCACCTCCACCGGGCTGGGCTGAGGAGAGACAGGGAGGGAAAGCGGATCAGATTTTAAGATCAAGAACTTGGACAAGAAAATAGTATTTGTTGATCACAATTCTGCTGTATAGAAATAAATCTGAGGACATCTTCTGGATGAAAAGTGTCCATTAAAAAGGTGGCTTGTAGAAGGACTCTATACAGTGAAGGCCTTTCAGTCCTTTTCTAGTGACACACAGGCTCTCCTGACATGTCTGGAGACTGGACAGTCCTACAGCATGTCTTCTGGATCAAGATGGCCGCCGTTTCGCCAGAGCTCAGCTGTGATTATCTAGAGGTTTATTTTTACTAACTGTATCCACTATTATTTCTTCTGTGTTTTGTTTCTAGTGATACATTGTTAGTGATTATTGCACTATAGGACATGTCATTGTAAAGTCAATATAACCATGGCGATGATCATAACCATGGTGATGATCTTACCCATGCCCATCTTCTTGTAATACTCCTCCCAGGCCTTGGTGTAGTCTGGCTGACCTCCAGGGGTCTGGGCTGCCTGGGAGGGGTCTGCCTGGACTGGTGCGGCTGCTGGGGCGTTGGGGGCCTGGCCCGGCATGGCGCCACCTGGCTGCTGCTGGTAGTACTGCGCATAGTAGGCTGCCCACGCTGCATTGGGGTCTGCTGCTGCCTTGTCTGGGGGGAAGATTAGAGAAAGAGGGTTGAAAGGGAGGAGAAGGTAAAAGTGAGGAGAGGAAACGAGAAGGTAAAAGTGAGGAGAGGAAACGAGAAGGTAAAAGTGAGGAGAGGAAACGAGAAGGTAAAAGAGGAAAGAGCGTTGAGGACAGGCCAGGGAAAAATGTATTGACCAGGAGGGAAAGTGCCTGATGGAGTTCCAGACCAGTGTATATGAAGCCGTGTCTACTCACTGGGGTCGTGTGGCCCTCCAGGGGCCTGCCACTGCTGGAAGGTGTTTCCCCAGCCCTGAGGGGCCCCATAACCATGACCACCTGGGGGGCCGCCACTGGAGAGAGAGAGAGGAGAACAATAAAACACTTCATATCTTTCTAAGTCTTACAACACATCACAAACACACCAAAACACATGACACCCATTGGCTTTAACTAACATGTGGCCTTGTTTTATTCAGAGGTAGAAATGTAAATAACATACAATGGACATGACAGACAAATGGTGAAATAAATCAAACATTTTGAGCCATAAAAATCCCTCAACAGCACAGGGGGATCAGAGCGGCTCACCGCACGAACAATAGACCCCTTCTTTTATGTGCATGGATGTATAACAAACTGTAGCGATGCAAACTAGCACCTAGCCTTTATGTCCAGTAGTTGCTATAGCACCTAGCCTTTATGTCCAGTAGGTGCTATAGCACCTAGCCTTTATGTCCAGTAGGTGCTGTAGCACTAGCCTTTATGTCCAGTAGGTGCTATAGCACCTAGCCTTTATGTCCAGTAGGTGCTGTAGCACCTAGCCTTTATGTCCAGTAGTTGCTGTAGCACCTAGCCTTTATGTCCAGTAGGTGCTGTAGCACCTAGCCTTTATGTCCAGTAGGTGCTGTAGCACCTAGCCTTTATGTCCAGTAGTTGCTATAGCACCTAGCCTTTATGTCCAGTAGGTGCTGTAGCACCTAGCCTTTATGTCCAGTAGTTGCTATAGCACCTAGCCTTTATGTCCAGTAGGTGCTATAGCACCTAGCCTTTATGTCCAGTAGGTGCTATAGCACCTAGCCTTTATGTCCAGTAGGTGCTATAGCACCTAGCCTTTATGTCCAGTAGGTGCTATAGCACCTAGCCTTTATGTCCAGTAGGTGCTATAGCACCTAGCCTTTATGTCCAGTAGGTGCTATAGCACCTAGCCTTTATGTCCAGTAGGTGCTATAGCACCTAGCCTTTATGTCCAGTAGGTGCTATAGCACCTAGCCTTTATGTCCAGTAGGTGCTGTAGCACTAGCCTTTATGTCAAGTAGTTGCTATAGCACCTAGCCTTTATGTCCAGTAGTTGCTATAGCACCTAGCCTTTATGTCCAGTAGTTGCTATAGCACCTAGCCTTTATGTCCAGTAGTTGCTATAGCACCTAGCCTTTATGTCCAGTAGGTGCTGTAGCACCTAGCCTTTATGTCCAGTAGGTGCTGTAGCACCTAGCCTTTATGTCCAGTAGGTGCTGTAGCACCTAGCCTTTATGTCCAGTAGGTGCTGTCTCTACTGTGTGTGTGTGTGTGTGTGGGGGGGGCTCTGCATTATCAAGGTTGGGGTTGTAGGGGTGCATGGTTGGTGTACTTACTGCGGGGGTCCTCCGGGGCCACCAGGCCCTGGGTTGTAAGGGTTGGGGTTGTAGGGGCCCATTGGACCAGCTGGACCAGGTCCCCCAGGACCTCCCCCTAGAGGACACAGAGGAGCCTAGAGGAGCAGAGAGGAAACCATTCATTCCATTTACAGGTCACGTGGGACTATTAAATGATACACTGGGTGTTTAAGTGTGTGTCGACACGCGTCCGTCCTCCCGTACCTCGATCTTGTCCTCTATGAGCTGCTTGGCGTGATCTATCTGTTGAGGGGACCCCCTGATGATGAACAGTTTGAAGTTGGGGTCCCCGTTGGGCGGCGGCTGACGCGAGATCTCCACGAAAGCCCCCGTCTGCTGGTTGATGGCCTTGACGTTCTCGCCACCCCGACCAATCACCAGGCCGCATTTGTGGGCGGGGATAGAGAAGGTTACCTCACCTCCCGGAGGACCGCCCCAGTTGCCCTGGCCTCGCCCCCTGCCATGGCCACCCTGAGGCATCCCCCCCGTGCCAGGTGGACCTGGAGGACCCTGGAGAAGAGACACAGGTAAAGGCTTCCGCACGACAGCGCTCGCATACTACCTTTTAAAGACCTTCGCTTGAAAACCGCAAAGTGCCAGTAGTACTATTTGTCCATTTGTAGACTCTGTAGCCAGTACACACTTCCTCAAAAATAGTCTTGATATAAATCTAAGATTACTCAAAAAAAGAGTCATTAATGTGACATTTTTGCATAGATCTGAGGTGCATGTAACTAAGATGTTTTGTGTGGTATTTTGCAAGTGAAAAGATGTGCACGAAAACAAAAGTCATCTATAGACAACAGTTCATTGAAGAATCTCTACTATTGACCAATGATGGGACGCAGATGTCGAATGCTGAACTTCAGCCCCGAGAAAATTTAGTGCACAAACAGAGCGAGGAAGAAAACTTCTTGTTTTAGATATTTTTTATTTTTTATTAATTGGCTGAACACCAAAACTGTCACAAAATGTCAGAATATTGCACAAACTGTTCTGAACGGTTTCAGATGGGAAGCTTTTTAATTAATTTTTTTAGTGTCATTTTTATCCATCTGCCCAGGTACTAAAGCTGAACATGTGCCAGATTTGTCCAGCTGGCACATCGACAGAAAATGTCCCCTTCAAAGAAATGTATTAATAAACACAAAATGTCAAGGAGAAACTAGAAGGGGAATAGTGGAGACGTGATGTACAGTAGCTTCCATAAGTATTCACCCCCCTTGGCATTTTTACTATGTTGTTGCCTTACAACCTGGAATTAAAACTGATTTTTTGGGCAATGCCAACTGTATGTTTGTGTGCATGTCTGGAAATATTACATGTATGTGTGTGTTCTTGTATGTGTTTATTTGAGAGTGTGTATATGTGTCCAAACACCTACATGGCAGCAGCCTCAGGCAAACCGGCGTTGGCTGTAAAAACTGCTCCTCCGTGTCACTCAGACTGACTTTCTATTTCTATTATGTTTTGACTTTTATCTTTGCCCATCATTCCATCTCCCGCATCCCAACCCTCAACCCATCCATCTCCCGCATCCCAACCCTCAACCCATCCATCTCCCGCATCCCAACCCTCAACCCATCCATCTCCCGCATCCCAACCCTCAACCCATCCATCTCCCGCATCCCAACCCTCAACCCCTCCATCTCCCGCATCCCAACCCTCAACCCCTCCATCTCCCGCATCCCAACCCTCAACCCATCCATCTCCCGCATCCCAACCCTCAACCCATCCATCTCCCGCATCCCAACCCTCAACCCATCCATCTCCCGCATCCCAACCCTCAACCCATCCATCTCCCGCATCCCAACCCTCAACCCATCCATCTCCACTCCCTCAACCCCTCCATCTCCACTCCCTCAACCCATCCATCTCCCGCATCCCAACCCTCAACCCATCCATCTCCCGCATCCCAACCCTCAACCCATCCATCTCCCGCATCCCAACCCTCAACCCATCCATCTCCCGCATCCCAACCCTCAACCCATCCATCTCCCGCATCCCAACCCTCAACCCATCCATCTCCACTCCCTCAACCCCTCCATCTCCACTCCCTCAACCCATCCATCTCCCGCATCCCAACCCTCAACCCATCCATCTCCCGCATCCCAACCCTCAACCCATCCATCTCCACTCCCTCAACCCCTCCATCTCCCGCATCCCAACCCTCAACCCATCCATCTCCCGCATCCCAACCCTCAACCCATCCATCTCCCGCATCCCAACCCTCAACCCATCCATCTCCCGCATCCCAACCCTCAACCCATCCATCTCCCGCATCCCAACCCTCAACCCATCCATCTCCCGCATCCCAACCATCTCCCGCATCCCAACCCTCAACCCATCCATCTCCCGCATCCCAACCCTCAACCCATCCATCTCCCGCATCCCAACCCTCAACCCCTCCATCTCCACTCCCTCAACCCCTCCATCTCCACTCCCTCAACCCCTCCATCTCCCGCATCCCAACCCTCAACCCATCCATCTCCCGCATCCCAACCCTCAACCCATCCATCTCCACTCCCTCAACCCATCCATCTCCCGCATCCCAACCCTCAACCCATCCATCTCCCGCATCCCAACCCTCAACCCATCCATCTCCCGCATCCCAACCCTCAACCCATCCATCTCCCGCATCCCAACCCTCAACCCATCCATCTCCACTCCTACATCCCAACCCATCCATCTCCCGCATCCCAACCCTCAACCCATCCATCTCCCGCATCCCAACCCTCAACCCATCCATCTCCCGCATCCCAACCCTCAACCCATCCATCTCCCGCATCCCAACCCTCAACCCATCCATCTCCCGCATCCCAACCCTCAACCCATCCATCTCCCGCATCCCAACCCTCAACCCCTCCATCTCCCGCATCCCAACCCTCAACCCCTCCATCTCCCGCATCCCAACCCTCAACCCATCCATCTCCCGCATCCCAACCCTCAACCCCTCCATCTCCCGCATCCCAACCCTCAACCCATCCATCTCCACTCCCTCAACCCATCCATCTCCCGCATCCCAACCCTCAACCCCTCCATCTCCCGCATCCCAACCCTCAACCCATCCATCTCCACTCCCTCAACCCATCCATCTCCCGCATCCCAACCCTCAACCCATCCATCTCCACTCCCTCAACCCATCCATCTCCCGCATCCCAACCCTCAACCCATCCATCTCCCGCATCCCAACCCTCAACCCCTCCATCTCCCGCATCCCAACCCTCAACCCATCCATCTCCACTCCCTCAACCCATCCATCTCCCGCATCCCAACCCTCAACCCATCCATCTCCACTCCCTCAACCCATCCATCTCCCGCATCCCAACCCTCAACCCATCCATCTCCCGCATCCCAACCCTCAACCCATCCATCTCCCGCATCCCAACCCTCAACCCATCCATCTCCCGCATCCCAACCCTCAACCCATCCATCTCCACTCCCTCAACCCATCCATCTCCCGCATCCCAACCCTCAACCCATCCATCTCCACTCCCTCAACCCATCCATCTCCCGCATCCCAACCCTCAACCCATCCATCTCCCGCATCCCAACCCTCAACCCATCCATCTCCCGCATCCCAACCCTCAACCCCTCCATCTCCCGCATCCCAACCCTCAACCCATCCATCTCCACTCCCTCAACCCATCCATCTCCCGCATCCCAACCCTCAACCCATCCATCTCCACTCCCTCAACCCATCCATCTCCCGCATCCCAACCCTCAACCCATCCATCTCCCGCATCCCAACCCTCAACCCCTCCATCTCCACTCCCTCAACCCATCCATCTCCCGCATCCCAACCCTCAACCCATCCATCTCCCGCATCCCAACCCTCAACCCATCCATCTCCCGCATCCCAACCCTCAACCCCTCCATCTCCACTCCCTCAACCCATCCATCTCCCGCATCCCAACCCTCAACCCATCCATCTGCCGCATCCCAACCCTCAACCCCTCCATCTCCACTCCCTCAACCCATCCATCTCCCGCATCCCAACCCTCAACCCATCCATCTCCCGCATCCCAACCCTCAACCCATCCATCTCCCGCATCCCAACCCTCAACCCATCCATCTCCCGCATCCCAACCCTCAACCCCTCCATCTCCCGCATCCCAACCCTCAACCCATCCATCTCCCGCATCCCAACCCTCAACCCATCCATCTCCCGCATCCCAACCCTCAACCCCTCCATCTCCCGCATCCCAACCCTCAACCCCTCCATCTCCACTCCCTCAACCCATCCATCTCCCGCATCCCAACCCTCAGCCCCTCCATCTCCACTCCTACATCCCAACCCATCCATCTCCACTCCCGCATGCCAACCCTCAACCCATCCATCTCCACTCCTACATCCCAACCCTCAACCCATCCATCTCCACTCCTACATCCCAACCCTCAGCCCATCCATCTCCACTCCCGCATCCCAACCCTCAACCCATCCATCTCCACTCCCTCAACCCATCCATCTCCACTCCTACATCCCAACCCTCAACCCATCCATCTCCACTCCCTCAGCCCATCCATCTCCACTCCTACATCCCAACCCTCAGCCCATCCATCTCCACTCCTACATCCCAACCCATCCATCTCCACTCCCGCATCCCAACCCTCAACCCATCCATCTCCACTCCTACATCAACCCTCAGCCCATCCATCTCCACTCCCGCATCCCAACCCTCAACCCATCCATCTCCACTCCCTCAACCCTCAACCCATCCATCTCCACTCCCTCAGCCCATCCATCTCCACTTCTACATCCCAACCCTCAGCCCATCCATCTCCACTCCCACATCCCAACCCTCAACCCCTCCATCTCCACTCCCTCAGCCCATCCATCTCCACTCCTACATCCCAACCCTCAACCCATCCATCTCCACTCCTACATCCCAACCCTCAGCCCATCCATCTCCACTCCTACATCCCAACCCTCAGCCCCTCCATCTCCACTCCTACATCCCAACCCTCAGCCCCTCCATCTCCACTCCTACATCCCAACCCTCAGCCCCTCCATCTCCCGCATCCCAACCCTCAACCCCTCCATCTCCCGCATCCCAACCCTCAACCCCTCCATCTCCACTCCCTCAACCCATCCATCTCCCGCATCCCAACCCTCAGCCCCTCCATCTCCACTCCTACATCCCAACCCATCCATCTCCACTCCCGCATGCCAACCCTCAACCCATCCATCTCCACTCCTACATCCCAACCCTCAACCCATCCATCTCCACTCCTACATCCCAACCCTCAGCCCATCCATCTCCACTCCCGCATCCCAACCCTCAACCCATCCATCTCCACTCCCTCAACCCATCCATCTCCACTCCTACATCCCAACCCTCAACCCATCCATCTCCACTCCCTCAGCCCATCCATCTCCACTCCTACATCCCAACCCTCAGCCCATCCATCTCCACTCCTACATCCCAACCCATCCATCTCCACTCCCGCATCCCAACCCTCAACCCATCCATCTCCACTCCTACATCCCAACCCTCAACCCATCCATCTCCACTCCTACATCAACCCTCAGCCCATCCATCTCCACTCCCGCATCCCAACCCTCAACCCATCCATCTCCACTCCCTCAACCCTCAACCCATCCATCTCCACTCCCTCAGCCCATCCATCTCCACTTCTACATCCCAACCCTCAGCCCATCCATCTCCACTCCCACATCCCAACCCTCAACCCCTCCATCTCCACTCCCTCAGCCCATCCATCTCCACTCCTACATCCCAACCCTCAACCCATCCATCTCCACTCCTACATCCCAACCCTCAGCCCATCCATCTCCACTCCTACATCCCAACCCTCAGCCCCTCCATCTCCACTCCTACATCCCAACCCTCAGCCCCTCCATCTCCACTCCTACATCCCAACCCTCAGCCCCTCCATCTCCACTCCTACATCCCAACCCTCAGCCCCTCCATCTCCACTCCTACATCCCAACCCTCAGCCCCTCCATCTCCACTCCCTCAACCCATCCATCTCCACTCCTACATCCCAACCCTCCACCCCCACTCCCTCCACTCCCTCAGCCCCTCCATCTCCCTCACAGCATCTCCACTCCCTCAGCCCATCCATCTCCCCCACAGCATCTCCACTCCCTCAGCCCATCCATCTCCCCCACAGCATCTCCACTCCCTCAGCCCATCCATCTCCCCCACAGCATCTCCACTCCCTCAGCCCATCCATCTCCCCCACAGCATCTCCACTCCCACTTCCCAACCCTCAGCCCATCTATCTCCTCCCACTTCAACCCTCAGCCCATCCATCTCCCCCCACTTCCCAACCCTCAGCCCATCCATCTCCTCCCACATCCCAACCCTCAGCCCATCCATCTCCCCCCACTTCCCAACCCTCAGCCCATCCATCTCCCCCCACTTCCCAACCCTCAGCCCATCCATCTCCTCCCACATCCCAACCCTCAGCCCATCCATCTCCTCCCACATCCCAACCCTCAGCCCATCCATCTCTGCTGGCCGCCCACTTCGGGTTTCATATAAGAATTCTAGAATAATTTTTGCAGAAAAGCACAAAATCTTGAATCCTGCGTTTTATGTTTTTTCTTTCCATGTTTTAATAACGGATTAAAATGGTGCTCTGTGGGATGTTAAAAACCCAACTCTGATCTGTACTGTTTGGAGAGCTCCTTGGTCTTCATGGTGCCCCTTGCTTAGTGGTGTTGCAGACTCTGGGGACTTATATCTATATATACACACACACATACATATATACACACACACATACATATATACACACACACATACATATATACACACACACACACACACACACACACATATATACACACACATACATATACACACACACATATATACATACATATATACACACACACACACATATATATATATACACACATATATATACACACACACACACACATATATATACATACATACACACACAGCTCATGTGACACCAAGTTAAATAAAGTCCACCTGTGTGCAGTCTAAGTATGTGACTTCTAAAGGTAATCAGTGGCACCAGGTCTTTTTTTTCCCATTTCACTTCAACAATTGACTATTTTTTGTATGTCCATTACATGAAATCCAAATAAAAATCTATTTAAATTCCAGGTTGTAAAGCAACAAAACAGGAAAAATGCCAAGGGGGTGAATACTGCTGGGGAGTCTCTGACCCACCATACTGCTGGGGAGTCTCTGACCCACCATACTGCTGGGGAGTCTCTGACCCACCTCTACGCAGACGACACCATTCTGTATACTTCCGGCCCTTCTTTGGACACTTAACAACCCTCCAGGCAAGCTTCAATGCCATACAACTCTCCTTCCGTGGCCTCCAATTGCTCTTAAATACAAGTAAAACTAAAATGCATGCTCTTCAACCGATCGCTACCTGCACCTACCCGCCTGTCCAACATCACTACTCTGGACAGCTCTGACTTAGAATACGTGGACAACTACAAATACTTAGGTGTCTGGTTAGACTGTAAACTCTCCTTCCAGACCCATATCAAACATCTCCAATCCAAAGTTAAATCTAGAATTGGCTTCCTATTTCGCAACAAAGCATCCTTCACTCATGCTGCCAAACATACCCTTGTAAAACTGACTGCAATACCAATCCTCGACTTTGGCGATGTCATTTACAAAATAGCCTCCAATACCCTACTCAACAAATTGGATGCAGTCTATCACAGTGCAATCCGTTTTGTCACCAAAGCCCCATATACTACCCACCATTGCGACCTGTACGCTCTCGTTGGCTGGCCCTCGCTTCATACTTGTCTCAAAACCCACTGGCTCCAGGTCATCTTCAAAACCCTGCTAGGTAAAGTCCACCCTTATCTCAGCTCGCTGGTCACCATAGCATCTCCCACCTGTAGCACGCGCTCCAGCAGGTATATCTCTCTAGTCACCCCCAAAACCAATTCTTTCTTTGGCCGCCTCTCCTTCCAGTTCTCTGCTGCCAATGACTGGAACGAACTACAAAAATCTCTGAAACTGGAAACACTTATCTCCCTCACTAGCTTTAAGCACCAACTGTCAGAGCAGCTCACAGATTACTGCACCTGTACATAGCCCACCTATAATTTAGCCCAAACAACTACCTCTTTCCCAACTGTATTTTATTTATTTATTTTGCACCCCATTATTTTTATTTCTACTTTGCACATTCTTCCATTGCAAAACTACCATTCCAGTGTTTTACTTGCTATATTGTATTTACTTCGCCACCATGGCCTTTTTTGCCTTTACCTCCCTTCTCACCTCATTTGCTCACATTGTATATAGACTTGTTTATACTGCATTATTGACTGTATGTTTGTTTTTACTCCATGTGTAACTGTGTTGTTGTATCTGTCGAACTGCTTTGCTTTATCTTGGCCAGGTCGCAATTGTAAATGAGAACTTGTTCTCAACTAGTCGACCCGGTGAAATAAAGGTGTTCTCAACTAGTCGACCCGGTGAAATAAAGGTGTTCTCAACTAGTCTACCTGGTGAAATAAAGGTGTTCTCAACTAGTCTACCTGGTGAAATAAAGGTGTTCTCAACTAGTCTACCTGGTGAAATAAAGGTGTTCTCAACTAGTCTACCTGGTGAAATAAAGGTGTTCTCAACTAGTCTACCTGGTGAAATAAAGGTGTTCTCAACTAGTCTACCTGGTGAAATAAAGGTGTTCTCAACTAGTCTACCTGGTGAAATAAAGGTGTTCTCAACTAGTCTACCTGGTGAAATAAAGGTGTTCTCAACTAGTCTACCTGGTGAAATAAAGGTGTTCTCAACTAGTCTACCTGGTGAAATAAAGGTGTTCTCAACTAGTCTACCTGGTGAAATAAAGGTGTTCTCAACTAGTCTACCTGGTGAAATAAAGGTGTTCTCAACTAGTCTACCTGGTGAAATAAAGGTGTTCTCAACTAGTCTACCTGGTGAAATAAAGGTGTTCTCAACTAGCCTACCTGGTTAAATAAAGGTGTTCTCAACTAGTCTACCTGGTGAAATAAAGGTGTTCTCAACTAGTCTACCTGGTGAAATAAAGGTGTTCTCAACTAGTCTACCTGGTGAAATAAAGGTGTTCTCAACTAGTCTACCTGGTGAAATAAAGGTGTTCTCAACTAGTCTACCTGGTGAAATAAAGGTCTTCTCAACTAGTCTACCTGGTGAAATAAAGGTGTTCTCAACTAGTCTACCTGGTTAAATAAAGGTGTTCTCAACTAGTCTACCTGGTTAAATAAAGGTGTTCTCAACTAGTCTACCTGGTGAAATAAAGGTGTTCTCAACTAGTCTACCTGGTGAAATAAAGGTGTTCTCAACTAGCCTACCTGGTGAAATAAAGGTGTTCTCAACTAGTCTACCTGGTGAAATAAAGGTGTTCTCAACTAGTCTACCTGGTGAAATAAAGGTCTTCTCAACTAGTCTACCTGGTGAAATAAAGGTGTTCTCAACTAGTCTACCTGGTGAAATAAAGGTGTTCTCAACTAGTCTACCTGGTGAAATAAAGGTCTTCTCAACTAGTCTACCTGGTGAAATAAAGGTCTTCTCAACTAGTCTACCTGGTGAAATAAAGGTCTTCTCAACTAGTCTACCTGGTGAAATAAAGGTCTTCTCAACTAGTCTACCTGGTGAAATAAAGGTCTTCTCAACTAGCCTACCTGGTGAAATAAAGGTGTTCTCAACTAGTCTACCTGGTGAAATAAAGGTCTTCTCAACTAGTCTACCTGGTGAAATAAAGGTGTTCTCAACTAGTCTACCTGGTGAAATAAAGGTGTTCTCAACTAGTCTACCTGGTGAAATAAAGGTGTTCTCAACTAGTCTACCTGGTGAAATAAAGGTGTTCTCAACTAGTCTACCTGGTGAAATAAAGGTGTTCTCAACTAGTCTACCTGGTGAAATTAAATAAATAAACATGCTTATGCAAGGCACATTTCAGATATGGCCTTCGAGACGTCTCTCCTTCTCAAGACCAGAAAGTCTTACCTGTTCATACCCCTGCACCATCTTATATTTAACTCAGTGTTTCCCCTTGCCATCTAGTCCCACTTCCCTTCACACCC
The DNA here is from genome assembly GCF_002021735.2 of Oncorhynchus kisutch. Taxonomy (NCBI): domain Eukaryota; kingdom Metazoa; phylum Chordata; class Actinopteri; order Salmoniformes; family Salmonidae; genus Oncorhynchus; species Oncorhynchus kisutch. Next base: position 99,914 of record NW_022262831.1, read on the forward strand.
CACATGTACCCACCCCCCTCCCATGTGTCAGCCTGTAGTGGGTAGTGTACGTACCCCCTGTCCTCCGTCCTCCCTGACTCTGATGCTCTGCAGCAGCTCGTTGATGATGGAGGCAGCATGCTCACAGCGGTCTGGAGGGCCCATGATGTGGGCTATCTTATCAGGACCTGCACCGTCATCTAGAGAGAGGGGGGGGGGGGGGGGGGGGGGGGGCAGCAAGAGGGGAGAGAGAGAGCGATCGAAAGACAAAGATAGAGGGAAGCACAGATCGCCGCGAAAGAAAGACAGATCGAGCGAAAAAGATGAGAAAGAGTCATCATAACGATCACCGTTTAAACCAAAAGGTTCCAGTCAAAATGTTTCTCTTATACGGTCCTGTACCTTCATCTGACAGAGGGAGAAGGGCGTGAGGGGGAGAGAGGGGGAAGGGAGAGAGGGGAAGGGAGTGAGGGAGAAAAAGAAGGAGAGAGTTACCATACTGTTCACAACACTCAGCTGGAGTCAAGACAGGAAGTTGCTACCTGGACTTAACAGATTGGCACCTCTAAGATGAGGTGTACTAACATGCCCTTTCTGACCCGATAGAAACACATCAATCTGCTGTGTGTAAGTGTGTGTGTGTGTGTGTGTGTAAGTGTGTGTGTGGTGTTTAAGTTTCATATACAGTCCTGTACCTTCATCTGACAGAGGGAGAGAGAAAGGGGGGGAGGGGACAAAGAGAGGGACAGTTACCATACTGATCATAACACTCAACTGAAGCAGGGTCAAAATGGGACGGCGCTACCTGGACTCGTCCCATAACAACAGACTGGAGCTCCCAGCTGCAAACCGTTTCGTTACGGTGGGGCTATACTGAACATGCCCCAGGTTCGCCCCACAGTCAAGTGACTTATTTAAATGTTGTGGGACTAACAAGAGGTCTGAGATCAGTTTGTTTCTCCCGGACCTATGATCACGTGTAAAAAAAACTCCATCATAAAATACTAATGTTTCCTATGATATAAATATTTTAAATCTGTTGTAGGTGTGGGTTTGAATCTTATACGTCATGTACCTTCATCTGATAGAGAGAGGGGGGGAGGGGGAGGGAGAGAGAACAAAAAGGAGAGAATTACCATAGTGATTATAACAACTGAAGCAGGGTTTAAGGGGGAGATACAGGGACTGGCTGAACAAGAATAGAAGGTAGTGTTCCGTAGCAGGAAGTCGTGTGTGTGATCCTCACCTGGTTTGAACTGTATCCTAACTCCAGCGTCTGCCTGGATCTTCTTGATCATCTCTCCACTTCGACCAATCACAACTCCCACAGAGTGGCGGGGCACGGGCACCTGGCCAATGAAAAGACACCTTAATGAGGAAAAGGCATCTGGCCAAGCTGAAACACGATACTGATGGGGCAAAGACGTTCAACAGAGTTGTAGTCGAGGCTCGTTACTAAACGGGGCTGCAACGCCACAGTCATTCTACAATGTTTAACCATAGACTTAGAACGAGTAGAAGGGGCATTCTGAATCAGGTCAATGATGCTGCTGTCAGATGTTCTATTTAACATTCTAGTCAATGTAAGTCTATGGGTTTAACCCCCCAGGGCTGCATTTCCATCAGCCAAGCTGCCTTCCCTGTGCCATGGTGGAAGGTGGGGTTAACATAACTAGAGAGAAGCAGCTGGGGGAGTTTGACCTCCACAGCTCTGTCAAATCCAGTCAGACTTCCAACTAGAATCAAGTTGAATCCATCTCATAAACATTAAAAGATCCTACTCACATCCATGCCGCCTCCTCCTCCACCACCACCTCCTCCCATTTGGTTGCCAAAATTGTTTCTGTCTCCAAAGCCAGCGTGATCCCTCTCTCTCAGAATCTCATTCACCAGCTCCTTTGCTTGCTGCAGAGAGAGAGAGAGGGAAAGTAAGAGAGGTTGATCAAGTCAGACAGTACTACCTGGCATAATATCAGAGACATCACTACAACCAGCCCCATATCCAGGAACGCATTACGCTCAACAGGGGCGCGTGGTGAAGGCAGTACGCGCCACAGGGGCGCGTGGTGAAGGCAGTACGCGCCACAGGGGCGCGTGGTGAAGGCAGTACGTGCAACAGGGGCGCGTGGTGAAGACAGTACATGCAACAGGGGCGCGTGGTGAAGGCAGTACGCGCAACAGGGGCGTTTACCTGAACTTTGTAGGGGTCTCCGATGATGCGCAGGGGTTTGTCCATGTTGGGTGGCTGGGAACCATCTTGGATGAGGATCATCTTCACTCCAGCACGCTCCTACAGGGAAGAGATACATCTCTATATATCCATCCATCCATCTGACAAGCCTCCCCATGTTTAGTGTTGGTTTCCTAGTACTTCCCTCCCATTATATTAGTTGCTGTGTTCTGATTCGTACTCCTGTACAGATATTTGATGTACCAGTACACCCCCTGGACAGGACACTAGTCTATCTCCTGTTTCTGTAGGGTGAGGCAGCTTGATGTACCAGTACACCCCCTGGACAGGATACTAGTCCATCTCCTGTTTCTGTAGGGTGAGGCAGCTTGATGTACCAGTGCACCCCCTGGACAGGACACTAGTCCATCTCCTGTTTCTGTAGGGTGAGGCAGCCTGATGTACCAGTACACCCCCTGGACAGGAGGCTTCAGCTATACAACTCCCCAATGTGTACCTGTAGTTGTTTGATGGTCTCTCCTCCCTTGCCGATGATTAGGCCGGCCTTGCCAGCTGGGATCATCATCTCCTGCATGGAGCCACTCTGCCCATTGGTCGACTCGTGGAAAGAGGAGGAAGGAGCACCGCGCCCACGAGATACAATCTCATCCAGAAACATCTTGGCTTTCCTGAAGAGGAGGAAAAGACAGACAGGGAGGGTGGCAAGTAGTTAGAAAGAGTTGTGTAATGATCAGAAATACTTAACATGGCCCCTACGCCAGCGCCCAGAATTTTTCAAATTGAGATCAAACGACTAGGAAAAACTAACAAACCCTACTCCCTATGTAGGGCACCACATTAGACCAGGGCCCTATGGGGACACCACATTAGACCAGGGCCCTATGGGGACACCACATTAGACCAGGGCCCTATGGGGACACCACATTAGACCAGGGCCCTATGGGGACACCACATTAGACCAGGGCCCTATGGGGACACCACATTAGACCAGGGCCCTATGGGGACACCACATTAGACCAGGGCCCTATGGGGACACCACATTAGACCAGGGCCCTATGGGGACACCACATTAGACCAGGGCCCTATGGGGACACCACATTAGACCAGGGCCCTATGGGGACACCACATTAGACCAGGGCCCTATGGGGACACCACATTAGACCAGGGCCCTATGGGGACACCACATTAGACCAGGGCCCTATGGGGACACCACATTAGACCAGGGCTTAGTGTCTTACGCGATGGCGTCAGGGTTTCCTGTGAGGGAGACGCTCCTCTCTGGCATGCCACCACTGTCTGAAACACAAACAACAAGTAAACAACAACAAGTAAACAACATCTGTCTAACTGGCAGACTACAAATGCATCCCAATTGGCACCCTATTACTTACAAAGTGCACTAACAGAGCCCTATGGGCCCTGGTGAAACGTAGTGCACTAACAGAGCCCCATGGGCCCTGGTGAAACGTAGTGCACTAACAGAGCCCTATGGGCCCTGGTGAAACGTAGTGCACTAACAGTAGTGCACAATAAAGGCATATGCTCCGGCCAAATGTAATGCTCTATCTTTGACCAGGGCACTAGCCTAGAGTAGTGCCCTAAAAAAAGGTCATTGCTCTTGTCCAAAGAAGTGCACTATATTTGCTCAAGGCCCTGGTCAAAAGCAGTGCCAGATAGTTCCACGTTTTAATGTCGCGTGCACAAGGACAGCAAAATGCCTTTGTTGCGAGAGCCAATCAGAACACAGCACAGTTTCATCAGGCATAATAATGGCCATCGCTCTGGTCTAAAGTAGTGCACTAGATAGGGAATAGGGCTCTGGTCTAAAGTAGTGCACTAGATAGGGAATAGGGCTCTGGTCTAAAGTAGTGCACTAGATAGGGAATAGGGCTCTGGTCTAAAGTAGTGCACTAGATAGGGAATAGGGCTCTGGTCTAAAGTAGTGCACTAGATAGGGAATAGGGCTCTGGTCTAAAGCAGTGCACTAGATAGGGAATAGGGCTCTGGTCTAAAGTAGTGCACTAGATAGGGAATAGGGTGCCATCTGGGCTGCGTGCTGAGATAGTAGAGGTAGTATATAAAGAATATAAAGAGAGGTGAGCACCTAGTTGCTCACCTGGAGCGATCTGGACCTTGCAGCCCGAGTCCTGCTGGATCTTGTTGATCTGCTCGCCCCCTCGACCAATGACTGTGGAGAAACAAGCCGTGAAGTCATTTTATCATAGTATGCGTGAACAGCTTCTCTGTGTGAGCCCAAGCGATACCGTGTGTGTACTCACTGAGTCCGACCATGCCGTCTGGCACTCTGTACTCCTCTGTCATAGTGGAGGGTCTGACACTGAAGAGAAAAGAGGGAGAGAACGGAGGAATGAATGTTTATCCTTCACAACAAGCCCAAAACACCAGGGAATCGAACACTGCAAAATATACAAGACAGGCAAAAAGAGAAGACAAAACAGCCTTCTATTAATACCTTTGCTGAGACAGGGCAGCGAGCTGAGCTCCGATAGCTACAGGGAAGAGTAATGGATTAACAACCAATAGAAAGCAACCGATAAATGTGAGAGGATAGGCAGAGACAAGAGATTGTCTGTTAGGTGTACGTACACAAAGCAGTGGCTGAGTCTCTGTCCCCCTGGGAAGACATCTTCTTGGCATCTGGTTGGTCTGATAAAACAGGAAAGACATGAACCTCAATACCATCCTGAAGTAAGGCTCCGGGAACATGATCCTCTGTGTGTACATAGTGTATGTGTGTGTCTCGGTTTTCCTCCGTGTGTGTGTTGGTCCCTGTGCCTCTGTGTTGCCCTCCCCTGGTCTCCTACCTCCATCCTCCAGAGAGCGTTTCAGTGTTTGGAACGGGAAGCCCTCTCCTCCTCCTGCTCCTCCATTGTTACTTGGAGGTCCGGCATCTCCTCCGATCTTAGCTGCAATCTAGGGAACACACACAGCATGTATCTCATTAAAATGCATTGTGTGAGCGCCTAGAGAAAATGAATTTGGCCCAAGATAGTGATATATGGACCGTTTTGTATAATATTCCCCGGGTGTGAATCTGTAACTGGTAGCCTGATCCTAGATCTGTAGCTGCCCAAGTATATCACCTCTACACAAACCATGTACCATCCCGCATCCCTTTATTACACAATAGCCGGGTTGGATCCCAAACAGCACTTTATATTCCCGATAATGGACTACTTTGACCAGATCCCCGTGGTGCCATTTGAGAAGCAGCCCTAGACTCTGTAGTTATTTTCTACACCCGGGGTTAGTCCAGGTAGCTGCCAGACTGGGATAAGAGGATCTCGTTTGGAGATACTGGCCTAATTCGTATCACAGACATGTCGGCAGTAGCTAACGTTAACACTAACTAGAGCGTGTTTGTGTCCCACTAGCTATGCAAGTTAGCTATTCTGAAACACTGACCGACAAATTTGACTGTTTCGGAAGTTTGCATCGCAGGTTCCATGTGGAAACGTCTACCTCATTAGCTAACGTTATTGAACTAGCAACTACCTTAAGTTAATGATAGTCTGCTGGCGCTAGCTAGTTACCAAACTTAAAGCTAACGCTAGCCACGTTAAATGATTGATGACTAACTAGTTAACTACATGGTAGGTCTATTGGAATATAAATTGAGGGCTTTTCGTGATCACCAACATTAGTTAGCTTACTATCCAGGCACCTAAAGGTAACGTTAGTGTCGGTGTTTTGGGCTTGTTGGCTAGCTGCTATCTAGAACAAGGAAAGCATCGCCACGCCGAGAACACTACCAGCTAGCCTCACCAGCTAACGGTAGCACTCTAACTAGCGTAAACCTTGTGGCGCTACCAAACTCAAACGTTTAACGTTAGCTAATATTAAAAACAAAGCCACACATGCGTACACCAACACAATGTTCAAATCTAGGTTTTTCGCATTTTGATTTCACCCACACACCAAGCCGGTCGGTCGCATCGATTCGAGTAACCCATCGACGGCCTCGTTGCAAGCTAGCTAGTTAGCCTAGCATCGTAGATAGCGCACACAACAGACTGGCTTGGGTCAGTGCCCCAGTCTCGCTATTGCTCCAACCTTACCTGTCTGGCTCGCTGCACGGCGTCCGCGAAAGCATCTTTTTTGCCTCCAGCGCCCGCTCCGGCCCCGGGTGAGCCGTAGTCCGACATGCTGCTTGCTCTCTTGGGGAAAATACACAGACACACACGGGGGTTTGGACAGGTAGTTAGGCCGAGCAGAGTTGCGCAGAAGCGGGAAGATGAGAAAGGCGAAGTGCGGGGAGGGCGCAGAAAGTGGGCATCAAACCTTCTAGCAGTCTTCCCTCCTAAAGTAACCAATCGGTGATTGCGAAGGAGGCGGTGAAGAATTACAGACACAAATCTTACTGGTTTACTGCCTCGAACGTAGGTCCTATTGACCAGGGCAGGGAGATACTTGATTGACAGTTCAGCTTTGACCAATCATCTGTAGGCGCTTTTTGAAGAGCCAATCGGAGTTTGAAGAATGGTCAAGTTGACCAATGTGCTTACAGAAACAACCTTCCATTATTGATTGATGTTTGTAACGACCAATACCCATTTGGGGGCAACAATGAGCTCGTTCAGCTCGTAAAACACAAACCATCAACCTTGCAGGATCTCAAAAGTAGAAACACAGATGAAAGCAACAAAGCAGAAATTTTGAGTTAGTTTTTGGTACCATTGCTATAAATATTAGCCTGGTCCCAGATCTGTTGTGATTTTGCCTACTCCGTTGTCAAGCCAAACAGCGTGACAAATTCCATAAGGAGTTGGCAAGAGAGACTAGCACCCAGGCTAACAGCATTCAGCCATGTCATTTAAATATTAGTGACCTAGCTACTTATGTTAGCTGATAGACATACCACTCTCCAATTTTAGTGTCCCAAATGGCACCCTATTCCCCATATAGTGCACACATTTTGACCAGAGGAATGGTCAAGTAGTGTACTATATAGGGGGAATGGTCTCTGGTCTAGAGTAGTGTACTATATAGGGTGAATGGTCTCTGGTCTAAAGTAGTTCACTCTATAGGGTGAATGGTCTCTGGTCTAAAGTAGTGTACTATATAGTGTGAATGGTCTCTGGTCTAAAGTAGGTAACTATATATTTTGTGGTCCCGAGTGGCGCAGGGGTCTTAGGCACCGAATCTCAGTGCTAGAGGTGTAACTACAGACCCTGGTTCAATCCCGGGCTGTATCACAACCGGCTGTGATCGGGAGTCCCATAGGGCGGTGCACAATTGGCTAGCATTGTCCAGGTTAGGAGAGGGTTTGGCCAGGGTAGGAGAGGGTTTGGCCGGGGTAGGAGAGGGTTTGGCCGGGGTAGGAGAGGGTTTGGCCGGGGTAGGAGGGGGTTTGCCCGGGGTAGGCAGTCACTGTAAAAACATAATTTGTTCTGAACTGACTTGCCTAGTTCAATAAAAAAAAGAATATAGGTGGATGGTCTCTGGTCTAAACAAGTGCACTATATAGGTAATATTGGGCAATTTGGGACATAACAATAATATCACAATATATATTTTCATACATAATGACACCACACCAACAGCAACTTCAAACTACCAGTACTTTTCTTCTGATGAAAGAGCACCATGGCATTACTTTAGATCAAGGCTCTCTTGTGCATGGCATATGTCCCCCATTCACAATACTCAGAACAGAACCCCCCCCATTCACAATACTCAGAACAGAACCCCCCCATTCACAATACTCAGAACAGAACCCCCCCATTTGCAACCCTCAGAACAGAACCCCACCATTCACAATACTCAGAACAGAACCCCCCATTCACAATACTCAGAACAGACCCCCCCCCCCCATTCACAATACTCAGAACAGACCCCCCCCATTCACAATACTCAGAACAGAACCCCCCCATTCACAATACTCAGAACAGACCCCCCCCCCCCCCCCCCCCATTCACAATACTCTGAACAGACCCCCCCCATTCACAATGCTCAGAACAGATCCCCCCAACTAGTAGGCTGCACAAATGGCACCCTATTCCACATAAAGGTAATACAAATAGTGCACTACTTTTTAGTGCACCGAATAGGGTGCTATTTGGGCCGCATGCACAGGCTTCAACTCATAAATCACCTCACAAGTAATAATCATGAACATGTCCAAGTCATTGGACTCATAGTGAAGTCATTGGACTCATATCGTAGTCATTGGACTCATATCGAAGTCATTGGACTCATATTGAAGTCATTGGACTCATAGTGAAGTCATTGGACTCATAGTGACGTCCTTGGACTCATTGGACTCATATCGAAGTCATTGGACTCATATTGCAGTCATTGGACTCATATTGAAGTCATTGGACTCATACCGAAGTCATTGGACTCATATTGTAGTCATTGGACTCATATCGAAGTCGTTGGACTCATATCGTAGTCATTGGACTCATATTGTAGTCATTGGACTCATACTGAAGTCATTGGACTCATAGTGAAGTCATTGGACTCATATTGAAGTTATTGGACTCATAGTGAAGTCATTGGACTCATATTGAAGTCATTGGACTCATAGTGACGTCCTTGTTATGATATAACCTCATACACATAAACCAACTAAATAAATACACAATGGTAATATGGAAGTTATTCAGAAGAGGGAAGAATAACACAGTCTTGGCAGTTTGGTTGATTTGGCATTCTGGAGTTTTATCATATTTTTTGTGAGACAAAAATCACACTTACTCGCTGTACACACACACACTGACACACACACACACACACACACACACTGACACACACGTAAAAGGGGGACCACCTCTGAGTCGTATCATCATCGTGATGACATCAGCGCGTGTCTGTGTTCTATTGGCTTTAGTACTTGATTAAACCATGCATCTCTAACTATTTACGTACTTTGATAAAACTCTTGATAAAACTCTTTGTTGAAACGTACCACAGTAACTGGGATTCAGAAAAAAATCAAGTTTCAATATCGGGTTGCAAAATCCAGTCATTTTCCCCCAAATTCCCAGGTTGGAGGATTATGGATTTTGTGCTTATTTCTGTCTGATTCAAGAAAAATTCCAACCAGGATTTCTGGAAAATCAGGGAATTTGGGGAAAGTTCCTGAAATTTTGCAACCCTAAATACAGTACAAGGTTTAATGTGCTTGTTTCTCATCCGGCTGTCTAAAATGTCCTCACAGCATTATAATTTAAAATTCTCTCGTAGGTAGAGGTTTATTTAAATCCTGTGTCCACAAGCACATCCCAATCTTTTCAGATCATCGAAAGAAAGACTTCAACACCTCATCTTCTCCTCTTCCTCATCCTCTTCTTCCACCTACGATGAGTCATGGCATGTAGATTGCTACTGGTCCTTTCATTGTGAAAAGTTCTCAAGTCACCCTGGTTCCAATATGAAAAGTTCTAGAAGTCCTGGTGGTTCCAATATGAAAAGTTCTAGAAGTCCTGCTGGTTCCAATATGAACAGTTCTAGAAGTCCTGGTGGTTCCAATATGAAAAGTTCTAGAAGTCCTGGTGGTTCCAATATGAAAAGTTCTAGAAGTACTGGTGGTTCCAATATGAACAGTTCTAGAAGTCCTGGTGGTTCCAATATGAAAAGTTCTAGAAGTCCTGGTGGTTCCAATATGAACAGTTCTAGAAGTCCTGGTGGTTCCAATATGAAAAGTTCTAGAAGTCCTGGTGGTTCCAATATGAACAGTTCTAGAAGTCCTGGTGGTTCCAATATGAACAGTTCTAGAAGTCCTGGTGGTTCCAATATGAACAGTTCTAGAAGTCATGGTGGTTCCAAGGTTCCAGTGGCGTATCCCTTCCTTCTTCAGGACCAACCAACCACACAACATGGAGATGGTGTCATCCTATCCCAGAGATTTCTCTATTCTCCACCTAAAGATTAATGGGGGAAAAGGTCATATTGTGATCCTTCTCTTGAGGCGTTGTCAGTAGTGAAATGGTAAAGGGTTTTGTTTTTGGTCAAAGTCTTGAAGCACCGTTAGTTGTCAAACATGTCCTCGCCCGTTGTTAATGCAGAGAGAGAAAAGCCCAACCCAGTAGTCGAGAAGCTAGTCGGCTAGTTTTCAACACCAGAAACACCTCCACATGCAGCGCAGGCCATGTAAAACGTCACATGTGTTGTCATAAAAACCATGTTGACACTTGCAACCACAAAGCTTCCACACGGTTAGACATCACTTGGGTGCAGGCAGGACTTGAGATGTCTCTCTCTCTGTTATCTGATTCATTCCTCCCTTTCTCTCTCTCCCTCCTTTGTTCCCTCCCTCTGCCTCCTCTCACTGTGTCTTTAGGTGTGGTCATGCAACAAGCCCATAGCTGCCACCCACATTGGTCTGTCTCGTCTCCATCCCTCTCTCTCTCTCTCTCTACTTCTCTCACCTCATTCTCTCCCCCACTCAAATGCATCTACAATCCCTCCCTCCAGCATCTCTCTCCCTCCCTCCCTCTCTTTCCCTCCTTCTTTCATCTTATTCTCTCCAAGGCATCTATGATATCTCTCTTCCACCCTCTCTCCACCCCCCCTCCTTCCTCATCTGCATCTCTCCACCAACCCTCCTCCTTCCTCATCTGTATCTCTCCACCCCCCCTCCTCCTTCCTCATCTGTATCTCTCCACCCCCCTTCCTCCTTCCTCATCTGTATCTCTCCACCCCCCCTTCCTCATCTGTATCTCTCCACCCCCCCTTCCTCATCTGTGTCTCTCCACCCCCCCTTCCTCATCTGTATCTCCCCCCTCCTTCCTCATCTGTATCTCTCCACCCCCCCTTCCTCATCTGTATCTCTCCACCCCCCCTTCCTCATCTGTATCTCCCCCCTCCTTCCTCATCTGTATCTCTCCACACCCCCTCCTTCCTCATCTGTATCTCTCCACCCCCCCTCCTTCCTCATCTGTATCTCTCCACACCCCCTCCTTCCTCATCTGTATCTCTCCAACCTCCCTCCTTCCTCATCTGCATCCTCATCTGCACCCCCCCCTCCTTCCTCATCTGCATCTCTCCACCCCCCTCCTCCCTCATCTGCATCTCTCCACCCACCTCCTCCTTCCTCATCTGCATCTCTCCACCCCCCTCCTCCCTCATCTGCATCTCTCCACCCACCTCCTCCTTCCTCATCTGCATCTCTCCACCCCATCCTTCCTCATCTGCATCTCTCCACACCCCCTCCTTCCTCATCTGCATCTCTCCACCCACCTCCTCCTTCCTCATCTGCATCTCTCCACCCCCCCTCCTTCCTCATCTGTATCTCTCCACCCCCCCTCCTCCTTCCTCATCTGTATCTCTCCACCCCCCCTCCTCCTTCCTCATCTGTATCTCTCCACCCCCCCTCCTCCTTCCTCATCTGTATCTCTCCACACCCCCTCCTTCCTCATCTGCATCTCTCCACCCACCTCCTCCTTCCTCATCTGCATCTCTCCACCCCCCCTCCTCCCTCATCTGCATCTCTCCACCCCCAGGACTTTCCTCATGTGTTCATAGACTACGTAGGAGATGCTGACGGCGGGGATGACTTTCAGGAAGTTGGGGGCGATGCCGCGGTAGAGGCCAGCCACGCCCTCCTGGGTCACAATGTTCTGGAACAGACCTAGCATGGAGAGCTGAGGGCCACCCTTCACAGAGGCTGGAGGAGGAGAGGAGGAAGAGGAAGAGGAGAGGGAGGAGGAGGGAGGGAGAGGAGGATAGGAAGAGGAGGAGGAGGAGGGAGGGAGGGAAGAGAGAGCGGATGCACACATGGGTGAAAGTGACAGGTAGATAAATGTAGTTTATCTCACACACCCACGGCCCTGCGACCCCACCTCCCCCTCTCACAAAGCCCTGCCCCCCCACCTCCCCCTCTCACACACCCAAGCCTCCCCCCCCCACCTCCCCCTCTCACACACCCAAGCCCTGCCCCCCCACCTCCCTCTCTCACACAGCCCTGCCCCCCACCTCCCCCTGTCTCACCCTGTGCCTGCATGCGTGTTCTGACCAGAGCCAGAGGGTAACTGGCTAGCTGACCACAGGTACTGGACATGGTTCCACACCCCACCAACACCACAACACCTGGGTCTGCTGAATCTGTGTGCCTCGCTAACCACGCATTCTTCATAGTCTGGGAGAGGGGAAGTAGAGAGAGGGGAGAGAGAGAGAGGGAGAGAGAGAGGGGAGAGAGGGGAGAGAGAGAGGGAGAAAGAGGGGGGAGAGAGGGGGGGAGAGAGAGAGAGAGAGAGAGAGAGAGGGAGGGGAGAGAGAGAGGGTGAGTGAGAGAGGGTAGAGAGAGAGGGAGGGAAGAGAGAGGGTGAGAGAGAGAGAGACATACATCAGTGATATATTCCCCCACACACACACCCTCCCCCATTCCCCTCTCACACACACCCTCCCCCATTCCCCCATACACACCCTCCCCCACTCCCCCCCACACACCCTCCCCCACTCCCCCCACACACACCTCGTAGACAGCGAGGTCAATGCCAGCGTAGGGTATGATGCCTATGATGTTGGGTACATATCCTTTATAGAAGGCCATGATGCCCTCCCTGTGGAGGATCTGTCTGGCACAGTCTAACACACTGGTGTACTGGCCTGTCTTCCCCAGGGTCAGACGAGTCTTCAGGACCTGGGGGAGGTAGGGGGAGGGAGGGGGGGTGGGGGGGGGGGGGGGGAGAGGGAGGTAGGGGGAAGGAGAGAGGGAGTTTGTTAGTGCATGTGGGAGAAATAATGTTTTTCCACATCAGTGTATATGTGTGTATACAAGTGTGTGAATTTGTATATTTTCGAGTGTGTGTGTGCTGAAGTGCATGTGTAAATGTGTTTATTTTCGTGTGTATTTTACTGTGTGTGTGTGTGTGTGTGTGTGTGTGAGAGTGTGTGTGTGTACATTATTTTAGTGTGTGTATGTGTATTTTAATGTGTGTGTTTATGTGTATTTTTGAGTGTGAGTGTGTGTGCTCTAACCTCCATAGGGTAGATGGCTGTCTGAGCAGTAGCTCCTGCTAACGACCCAGCTACAAACCTCTCATGAACCCTCAGAGGTCCCCTCTCCTTACTGCCACGCATCCACCTCTTAATCTACAGAGAGAGAGAGAGAGACAGAGAGAGAGAGTCAGAGAGACAGAGAGAGAGAGTCAGAGAGACAGCAGTGGATGATGATGTGACAGATGTCAGAAAGATCAGGAACAGGATGGTGTGGTGTAGTGTAGTGTAGTGTGGTGTAGTGTAGTGTAGTGTGGTATAGATGGTGTAGTGTAGTGTAGTGTGGGGTGGTGTGGTGTAGTGTAGTGTAGTGTGGTGTAGTGTAGTGTAGAGTAGTGTGGTGTAGTGTGGTGTGGTGTAGTGTAGTGTAGTGTGGTGTAGTGTAGTGTGGTGTAGTGTAGTGTGGTATAGTATGGTGTAGTGTAGTGTAGTGTAGCGTAGCGTGGCGTAGTGTAGTGTAGTGTAGTGTGGTGTGGTGTGGTGTAGTGTAGTGTAGTGTGGTGTAGTGTAGTGTAGCGTGGCGTAGCGTAGCGTGGCGTGGCGTGGTGTAGTGTAGTGTGGTGTGGTATAGTGTGGTGTAGTGTAGTGTAGTGTGGTGTGGTGTGGTGTAATGTAGTGTAGTGTGGTGTGGTGTAGTGTAGTGTAGTGTAGTGTAGTGTAGTGTAGTGTGGTGTAGTGTAGTGTGGTGTAGTGTAGTGTAGTGTGGTATAGTATGGTGTAGTGTAGTGTAGTGTAGTGTGGTGTAGTGTAGTGTGGTATAGTATGGTGTAGTGTCGTGTAGTGTAGTGTGGTGTGGTATAGTGTGGTGTAGTGTAGCGTGGTGTAGTGTAGTGTAGTGTGGTGTAGTGTGGTGTGGTATAGTATGGTGTAGTGTCGTGTAGTGTGGTGTGGTATAGTGTGGTGTAGTGTAGCGTGGTGTAGTGTAGTGTAGTGTGGTGTAGTGTGGTGTAGTGTGGTGTGGTGTAGCGTGGTGTAGTGTAGTGTGGTGTAGTGTGGTGTAGTGTAGTGTGGTGTGGTGTAGTGTAGTGTAGTGTGGTGTAGTGTAGTGTAGAGTAGTGTGGTGTAGTGTGGTGTGGTGTAGTGTAGTGTAGTGTGGTGTAGTGTAGTGTGGTGTAGTGTAGTGTGGTATAGTATGGTGTAGTGTAGTGTAGTGTAGCGTAGCGTGGCGTAGTGTAGTGTGGTGTGGTGTGGTGTAGTGTAGTGTAGTGTAGTGTAGTGTGGTGTAGTGTAGTGTAGCGTGGCGTAGCGTAGCGTGGCGTGGCGTGGTGTAGTGTGGTGTGGTGTGGTGTGGTGTAATGTAGTGTAGTGTGGTGTGGTGTAGTGTAGTGTAGTGTGGTGTAGTGTAGTGTGGTGTAGTGTAGTGTAGTGTGGTGTAGTGTAGTGTGGTATAGTATGGTGTAGTGTCGTGTAGTGTAGTGTGGTGTGGTGTGGTATAGTGTGGTGTAGTGTAGTGTAGTGTGGTGTGGTGTGGTGTGGTGTAATGTAGTGTAGTGTGGTGTGGTGTAGTGTAGTGTAGTGTAGTGTAGTGTAGTGTAGTGTAGTGTAGTGTAGTGTGGTGTAGTGTAGTGTGGTGTAGTGTAGTGTAGTGTGGTATAGTATGGTGTAGTGTAGTGTAGTGTAGTGTGGTGTAGTGTAGTGTGGTATAGTATGGTGTAGTGTCGTGTAGTGTAGTGTGGTGTGGTATAGTGTGGTGTAGTGTAGCGTGGTGTAGTGTAGTGTAGTGTGGTGTAGTGTGGTGTGGTATAGTATGGTGTAGTGTCGTGTAGTGTGGTGTGGTATAGTGTGGTGTAGTGTAGCGTGGTGTAGTGTAGTGTAGTGTGGTGTAGTGTGGTGTAGTGTGGTGTGGTGTAGCGTGGTGTAGTGTAGTGTGGTGTAGTGTGGTGTAGTGTAGTGTGGTGTGGTGTAGTGTAGTGTAGTGTGGTGTAGTGTAGTGTAGAGTAGTGTGGTGTAGTGTGGTGTGGTGTAGTGTAGTGTAGTGTGGTGTAGTGTAGTGTGGTGTAGTGTAGTGTGGTATAGTATGGTGTAGTGTAGTGTAGTGTAGCGTAGCGTGGCGTAGTGTAGTGTGGTGTGGTGTGGTGTAGTGTAGTGTAGTGTAGTGTGGTGTAGTGTAGTGTAGCGTGGCGTAGCGTAGCGTGGCGTGGCGTGGTGTAGTGTGGTGTGGTGTGGTGTGGTGTAATGTAGTGTAGTGTGGTGTGGTGTAGTGTAGTGTAGTGTGGTGTAGTGTAGTGTGGTGTAGTGTAGTGTAGTGTGGTGTAGTGTAGTGTGGTATAGTATGGTGTAGTGTCGTGTAGTGTAGTGTGGTGTGGTATAGTGTGGTGTAGTGTAGCGTGTTGTAGTGTAGTGTAGTGTGGTGTAGTGTGGTGTAGTGTGGTGTGGTATAGTATGGTGTAGTGTCGTGTAGTGTAGTGTGGTGTGGTATAGTGTGGTGTAGTGTAGCGTGGTGTAGTGTAGTGTAGTGTGGTGTAGTGTGGTGTGGTATAGTATGGTGTAGTGTAGTGTAGTGTGGTGTACTGTGGTGTGGTGTAGTGTGGTGTAGTGTAGTGTAGTATGGTGTAGCGTAGTGTATTGTAGTGTAGTGTAGTGTAGTATGGTGTAGTGTGGTGTAGTGTAGTGTAGTGTAGTATGGTGTAGCGTAGTGTAGTGTGGCGTGGTGTAGTTTGGTGTAGTGTAGTGTGGTGTAGTGTAGTGTAGTGTAGTGTAGTGTGGTGTGGTGTGGTGTAGTGTAGTGTAGTGTGGTGTGGTGTAGTGTAGTGTGGTATAGTATGGTGTAGTGTAGTGTAGTGTAGTGTAGTGTGGTATAGTATGGTGTAGTGTCGTGTGGTGTAGTGTAGTGTGGTATAGTATGGTGTAGTGTAGTGTGGTGTAGTGTAGCGTAGTGTAGTGTGGTGTGGTGTAGTATGTAGTACTCCACCTGTTCGTAGGCCCAGAACTTGATGGCGGTCTCGGGGGCGATCTTCATGACGTTTGGTGGTGTGGTGTAGTGTAGTGTAGTGTGGTGTAGTGTAGTGTAGTGTGGTATAGATGGTGTAGTGTAGTGTAGTGTGGGGTGGTGTGGTGTAGTGTAGTGTAGTGTGGTGTAGTGTAGTGTAGAGTAGTGTGGTGTAGTGTGGTGTGGTGTAGTGTAGTGTAGTGTAGTGTGGTGTAGTGTAGTGTGGTGTAGTGTAGTGTGGTATAGTATGGTGTAGTGTAGTGTAGTGTAGCGTAGCGTGGCGTAGTGTAGTGTAGTGTAGTGTGGTGTGGTGTGGTGTAGTGTAGTGTAGTGTGGTGTAGTGTAGTGTAGCGTGGCGTAGCGTAGCGTGGCGTGGCGTGGTGTAGTGTAGTGTGGTGTGGTATAGTGTGGTGTAGTGTAGTGTAGTGTGGTGTGGTGTGGTGTAATGTAGTGTAGTGTGGTGTGGTGTAGTGTAGTGTAGTGTAGTGTAGTGTAGTGTAGTGTGGTGTAGTATAGTGTGGTGTAGTGTAGTGTAGTGTGGTATAGTATGGTGTAGTGTAGTGTAGTGTAGTGTAGTGTGGTGTAGTGTAGTGTGGTATAGTATGGTGTAGTGTCGTGTAGTGTAGTGTGGTGTGGTATAGTGTGGTGTAGTGTAGCGTGGTGTAGTGTAGTGTAGTGTGGTGTAGTGTGGTGTAGTGTGGTGTGGTATAGTATGGTGTAGTGTCGTGTAGTGTAGTGTGGTGTGGTATAGTGTGGTGTAGTGTAGCGTGGTGTAGTGTAGTGTAGTGTGGTGTAGTGTGGTGTAGTGTGGTGTGGTATAGTATGGTGTAGTGTAGTGTGGTGTAGTGTAGTGTGGTATAGTATGGTGTAGTGTAGTGTAGTGTAGCGTAGCGTGGCGTAGTGTAGTGTAGTGTAGTGTGGTGTGGTGTGGTGTAGTGTAGTGTAGTGTGGTGTAGTGTAGTGTAGCGTGGCGTAGCGTAGCGTGGCGTGGCGTGGTGTAGTGTAGTGTGGTGTGGTATAGTGTGGTGTAGTGTAGTGTAGTGTGGTGTGGTGTGGTGTAATGTAGTGTAGTGTGGTGTAGTGTAGTGTAGTGTAGTGTAGTGTAGTGTAGTGTGGTGTAGTATAGTGTGGTGTAGTGTAGTGTAGTGTGGTATAGTATGGTGTAGTGTAGTGTAGTGTAGTGTGGTGTAGTGTAGTGTGGTATAGTATGGTGTAGTGTCGTGTAGTGTAGTGTGGTGTGGTATAGTGTGGTGTAGTGTAGCGTGGTGTAGTGTAGTGTAGTGTGGTGTAGTGTGGTGTAGTGTGGTGTGGTATAGTATGGTGTAGTGTTGTGTAGTGTAGTGTGGTGTGGTATAGTGTGGTGTAGTGTAGCGTGGTGTAGTGTAGTGTAGTGTGGTGTAGTGTGGTGTAGTGTGGTGTGGTATAGTATGGTGTAGTGTAGTGTAGTGTGGTGTACTGTGGTGTAGTGTAGTGTGGTGTAGTGTAGTGTAGAGTAGTGTGGTGTAGTGTGGTGTGGTGTAGTGTAGTGTAGTGTGGTGTAGTGTAGTGTGGTGTAGTGTAGTGTGGTATAGTATGGTGTAGTGTAGTGTAGTGTAGCGTAGCGTGGCGTAGTGTAGTGTAGTGTGGTGTGGTGTGGTGTAGTGTAGTGTGGTGTGGTATAGTGTGGTGTA
Source organism: Oncorhynchus kisutch (assembly GCF_002021735.2). Lineage (NCBI taxonomy): Eukaryota > Metazoa > Chordata > Actinopteri > Salmoniformes > Salmonidae > Oncorhynchus > Oncorhynchus kisutch. The sequence continues at coordinate 117,645 of NW_022262831.1, forward strand.
GTGTAGTGTGGTGTACTGTGGTGTAGTGTAGCGTGGTGTAGTGTAGTGTAGTGTGGTGTAGTGTGGTGTAGTGTAGTGTGGTGTGGTGTAGTGTAGTGTAGTGTAGTGTGGTGTAGTGTAGTGTAGAGTAGTGTGGTGTAGTGTGGTGTGGTGTAGTGTAGTGTAGTGTGGTGTAGTGTAGTGTGGTGTAGTGTAGTGTGGTATAGTATGGTGTAGTGTAGTGTAGTGTAGTGTGGTGTAGTGTAGTGTGGTATAGTATGGTGTAGTGTCGTGTAGTGTAGTGTGGTGTGGTATAGTGTGGTGTAGTGTAGCGTGGTGTAGTGTAGTGTAGTGTAGTGTGGTGTAGTGTGGTATAGTGTGGTGTGGTATAGTATGGTGTAGTGTCGTGTAGTGTAGTGTGGTGTGGTATAGTGTGGTGTAGTGTAGCGTGGTGTAGTGTAGTGTAGTGTGGTGTAGTGTGGTGTAGTGTGGTGTGGTATAGTATGGTGTAGTGTAGTGTAGTGTGGTGTACTGTGGTGTAGTGTAGTGTGGTGTAGTGTAGTGTAGAGTAGTGTGGTGTAGTGTGGTGTGGTGTAGTGTAGTGTAGTGTGGTGTAGTGTAGTGTGGTGTAGTGTAGTGTGGTATAGTATGGTGTAGTGTAGTGTAGTGTAGTGTGGTGTAGTGTGGTGTGGTGTAGTGTAGTGTAGTGTGGTGTAGTGTAGTGTGGTGTAGTGTAGTGTGGTATAGTATGGTGTAGTGTAGTGTAGTGTAGTGTGGTGTAGTGTAGTGTGGTATAGTATGGTGTAGTGTCGTGTAGTGTAGTGTGGTGTGGTATAGTGTGGTGTAGTGTAGCGTGGTGTAGTGTAGTGTAGTGTAGTGTGGTGTAGTGTGGTATAGTGTGGTGTGGTATAGTATGGTGTAGTGTCGTGTAGTGTAGTGTGGTGTGGTATAGTGTGGTGTAGTGTAGCGTGGTGTAGTGTAGTGTAGTGTGGTGTAGTGTGGTGTAGTGTGGTGTGGTATAGTATGGTGTAGTGTAGTGTAGTGTGGTGTACTGTGGTGTAGTGTAGTGTGGTGTAGTGTAGTGTAGAGTAGTGTGGTGTAGTGTGGTGTGGTGTAGTGTAGTGTAGTGTGGTGTAGTGTAGTGTGGTGTAGTGTAGTGTGGTATAGTATGGTGTAGTGTAGTGTAGTGTAGTGTAGCGTAGCGTGGCGTAGTGTAGTGTAGTGTGGTGTGGTGTGGTGTAGTGTGGTGTGGTATAGTGTGGTGTAGTGTAGTGTGGTGTACTGTGGTGTAGTGTAGCGTGGTGTAGTGTAGTGTAGTGTGGTGTAGTGTGGTGTAGTGTAGTGTGGTGTGGTGTAGTGTAGTGTAGTGTGGTGTAGTGTAGTGTAGAGTAGTGTGGTGTAGTGTGGTGTGGTGTAGTGTAGTGTAGTGTGGTGTAGTGTAGTGTGGTGTAGTGTAGTGTGGTATAGTATGGTGTAGTGTAGTGTAGTGTAGCGTAGCGTGGCGTAGTGTAGTGTGGTGTGGTGTGGTGTAGTGTAGTGTAGTGTAGTGTGGTGTAGTGTAGTGTAGCGTGGCGTAGCGTAGCGTGGCGTGGCGTGGTGTACTGTAGTGTGGTGTGGTGTGGTGTGGTGTAATGTAGTGTAGTGTGGTGTGGTGTAGTGTAGTGTAGTGTGGTGTAGTGTAGTGTGGTGTAGTGTAGTGTAGTGTGGTGTAGTGTAGTGTGGTATAGTATGGTGTAGTGGTCGTGTAGTGTAGTGTGGTGTGGTATAGTGTGGTGTAGTGTAGCGTGGTGTAGTGTAGTGTAGTGTGGTGTAGTGTGGTGTAGTGTGGTGTGGTATAGTATGGTGTAGTGTCGTGTAGTGTAGTGTGGTGTGGTATAGTGTGGTGTAGTGTAGCGTGGTGTAGTGTAGTGTAGTGTGGTGTAGTGTGGTGTGGTATAGTATGGTGTAGTGTAGTGTAGTGTGGTGTACTGTGGTGTGGTGTAGTGTGGTGTAGTGTAGTATGGTGTAGCGTAGTGTATTGTAGTGTAGTGTAGTGTAGTATGGTGTAGTGTGGTGTAGTGTAGTGTAGTGTAGTATGGTGTAGCGTAGTGTAGTGTGGCGTGGTGTAGTTTGGTGTAGTGTAGTGTAAGTGTAGTGTAGTGTAGTGTAGTGTGGTGTGGTGTGGTGTGGTGTGGTGTGGTGTGGTGTGGTGTGGTGTAGTGTAGTGTAGTGTGGTGTGGTGTAGTGTAGTGTGGTATAGTATGGTGTAGTGTAGTGTAGTGTGGTATAGTATGGTGTAGTGTCGTGTGGTGTAGTGTAGTGTGGTATAGTATGGTGTAGTGTAGTGTGGTGTAGTGTAGCGTAGTGTAGTGTGTGTGGTGTAGTATGTAGTACTCCACCTGTTCGTAGGCCCAGAACTTGATGGCGGTCTCGGGGGCGATCTTCATGACGTTGACCCCGTTGCCCCTCCACAGGGAACTGAATCCCCCCTCCTTCACCATGGCCCTCAGCCCACTGACCATGTTCCCCACCCCAAGGGCCCCTGCAGGGTTCCCCGGGGTCGAGCCATGCACCTGGGGGGACACAGACACAGTGTATCAGGAGGGGTGTCCTAAATGACACCCTCTAGACACTCTTATTCAGACCTGACTAGTCGATCATGTCCTGTAATATTACGAGCCCAGAGTGAACACATGATGTACAGTACACAAGTTAGACCACTCTGTAGTTAGAATCTTTCAGTGGTGATACTTCACATCCCCCCAGGTTGGAGCTGAATATACATCTCCACCTCAGGACCAGATCTAGGAACAGTTTATCTTCCCCCTATCCTAATCTCAACCGTTTAGAGGAGGCATGTGAAGCTGAACTTAGACCAGTATGTAGGGGCAACTTCATTTCACCAACCACCTTCAATCCTCCTCTCCTCCTCTCCTCTCCTTCCTCCTCTCCTCTCCTCTCCTCTCCTCTCCTCTCCTCTCCTCCTCTCCTCTCCTCTCTCCCTCCCCTACCTCTCCTCAACTCCCCTCTCCTCTCTCTCCCTCCTCTACTCTAGTCTCCTCACCTCTCATCTCTTTCCTCTACTCTCATCTCCTCTCCTCTCCTCTAGGCTCCTCCTCCCCTTCTCCTCTACTTCCTCTCCTCTTCCTCTCCTCTCCTCTCTCTCCTCTCCCTCTCTCTCCTCTCATCTCCTCTCATCCTACTCTCCTCTCCTCTCTCCTCTCCTCTCCTCTCCTCTCCTCTCCTCTCCTCTCCTCTCCTCTCCTCTCCTCTCCTCTCCTCTCCTCTCCTCTCCCTCTCCTCTAGTCTCCCCCTCCCCTCTCCTCTCCTCTAGTCTCCCCCTCCCCTCTCTCTCCTATCCTCTCATAATGTCTGCTCCCCTCTCCCCCCTCTCCTCTTATCTTCCCTCCTTTCCTCTAGTCTCCTCCCCTTCCCTCTACTCAACTCTACCTTCCCTCCTCTCCTCCCTCTCCTCTCTTTTCCTCTCCTCTCCTTTCCTCTCCTCTAGAGTCCTACCCTCCATTCTCCTTTTCTCTCCTCTCCCCAAATTCCTGTTCTCCTCTTCTGTCCTCTCTTCACTTCTCTTCTCCTCACCTGCAGGAAGACTTTAAGGCGGTCCAGTGGGGCGGTGCCGGTCCGGGAGACTGATCCTGCCATAGCTCCAGCCATCAGCTGTCTCCAGACGAACCCTGACTTCTTCTCCTGCTCGGAGAACTCATCAGGACAGGTCAGGTTGTCTCCTATGTCCAGCATCTAGACAGAGAGAGAGGGGGGAAGGCGGAAGAGGGGGAAGGGGAAACAGGTAGGGGGGAGAAGGGAAAGGTGGGGATGGAGGGGGGAGGAGGGAGAGGTAGGGATGGAGGGGGAGAGGTGGGGATGGAGGGGGAGGAGGGAGAGGTAGGGATGGAGGGGAAGGGAGAGGAGAGGAGAGGATGGAGGGAGAGTCATTTGACATTCGACTTAGTTTTACTAAACAACAAAGTTGTCAGACTGGTATCCAGGCTACATCCCTGCTGGGTTTCCTCTGTGTGTGTGTGTGTGTGTGTGTGTCGTGTGTGTGTGTGTGTGTGTGTGTGTGTGTGTGTGGTGTGTGTGTGTGTGTGTGTGTGTGTGTGTGTGTGTGTGTGTGTGTGTGTGTGTGTGTGCGTGCGTGCGTGTGTGCGTGTCTCACATGAGAGTGTTTCCAGTAGCGAGAGATGTCTTCCAGACTGTGTATGGGGTTGAACAGGAAGTGATCTCGCCACTCATCCCAGTCGATGGTCATGTTACCATCCCTGTCGATACTGACCAGAGACAGAGAGAATGTTACACATGGCACGACACACACACACACACACACACAGACGGACACACACACACACATGGACGGACACACACACACACACGGACGGACACACTAGGCTGAGCCCATTTAGTGGACTGGTGGTTTGTTCTGGTTGACAGGCTGTTGGTCGACCGACATTTCTTTAGTTCAGCAGTAGCACGTTAGTATATCTTGTTTTTGTACAAGACACCGTCTGATTGGCTCCTGTCTCAGTGGACTAATCCATTGTGGAGGCCGTGGGGGTGGCACAGTCCATCACTCTAAGACATGTGATTACTGAAATTGAATATGGATTACAAAATATATTGTAATCTAACAGCACCTGTTTGTCACACAGAATAAACACACAGATCTAACACACAGCTCTAACAACAGCTCTAACCACACAGCTCTAACACACAGCTCTCGCTCCTAAACCTTCCCTTTTCCTGGATCTCCTGTAGTCTCCACAACTAAGTCAAATGTCTTCCACAGATCTGACTTCCTCTTTCCACAGATCTGACTTCCTCTTTCCCGCCTGAGCAACCAGTAAACATTAGACCGCTTCCAGCTTCTTTTTTCACGTCCCTCCGCATCCATTTTGCTGTCACGTGTTACTGTGTTTGGCGTTTGTTATAACCGATTTATTGATGTGATTATGATAGGCTATAGGTCAGGTCCTATTGGTTCACATGCATGCGAGCTTACATGTTTCATGTAAAGAAAGCAAAGGGTTGAGGGATTAGGGAATGTGTTCCTAATAGGAACAAGGGTTGAGGGATTAGGGAATGTTGTTCCTAATAGGAACAAGGGTTGAGGGATTAGGGAATGTTGTTCCTAATTAGGAACAAGGGTTGAGGGATTAGGGATGTTGTTCCTAATAGGAACAAGGGTTGAGGGATAGGGAATGTTGTTCCTAATAGGAACAAGGGTTGAGGGATTAGGGAATGTTGTTCCTAATAGGAACAATGGTTGAGGGATTAGGGAATGTTGTTCCTAATAGGAACAAGGGTTGAGGGATTAGGGACTGTTGTTCCTAATAGGAACAAGGGTTGAGGGAATAGGAAAGTTGTTCCTAATAGGAACAAGGGTTTGAGGGAATAGGGAATGTTGTTCATGAACAAATTAGATTATTTAGTGAACTGAACTTTTCAGTCAGAAACAGTAAGAAACTAAACGTCTGAAATGTACATCACAGCTTCAGCACTGAGACAGACAATAAACTCTCAGCTGTGCTGTTGTGCCTTTTTCTCTGCAGTAGGGAGGAGAGAGAGACAACGTGCACCAGTCACACAGACACTTCAACACAGTTGTGACCCTCGGGCTCTTTCTTCAGTCATTTGTGCATCTTAATATTTTAGTCCAAACAGTGTGCTTAAAGCATCAGGACAAGCTCAGTGCAACATGTAGTGGTTTTATTCAAACACAGGGGGCGTGTCTGTCCATATATGGAAAAAGAAGTTTCAACATTTCAACCAATCGATTGGTCAAAGAACAGGACGACTCTCGGTCGACCAAGACAACCCTAGAAGACATACACTACACTTGCATGGACCGACCACAAACACACACACACACAGATGGACACACACCCACAATGCTATGGACGAACACACCCACACACACACCTCACACACACACACACACACACACACACACACACACACACACACACACCACACACACACACACACACACACACACACACAACACCACACACCACACACACACACACACACACATCACACACACCACTCACACACACACACACACACACAACACACTCTCTCACACACACACTACCACACCCACACACTCACACACACACCACACACACACACCACCACAACAGTAATAATCATGCAAACTCACAACATAAAAGTATAGTGTCCGACAACTCCAATTGTAGAATACAAAGCCATTCTACATTCCTACTAGATTACAGGCATAAATATAACCAGGAGTAGACTGTTATCCTTATCGCGGTAGATATAGAAGTAGAGTAGATTGTACAGACCTCTTCATGATCGTGCCCAGCTCCTTCAGACTCCCAGCATTCCCAGAGTTTGAAGGGACTGCTGAATGCTCTTGATAATCTATCTCACTGCCAAAACACAGTATCCACGTCAGAGTTGGTGTGTGTATTTGATGTGTGTGTATTTGACTGTGTGTGTATTTGACTGTGTGTGTATTTGACTGTGGTGTGTATTTGACTGTGTGTGTATTTGACTGTGTGTGTTTTGATTGTGTTTCTCAGTGTGTATTTTATCCACATACCTTACGTACGTACGCAACACAAGAACCCAGTGAGCTTTTGTAAAATTGTCTATATTGTATATTTGTATCAAGTTACAAAATGTGGGTCTGCACACGTCTGCGTATTTTAGTTAAACAACTCCAGAGGATGTCCATTTAGCTCCTGTGATTCTGGAGCCCGTACGTAAGACGGGTTCATATTTATCTTTACAAAACCGTCATTGTTGCGGTCCAGGCTGAGGAACATGAGTCGGAGCTCTTCCTCGTGGGAGCGGAGGTACTGCCGGAACTCCTGGAAGTCCAACTCTCCATCATTGTTGCTGTCCCCCTCCTTGACAATCTGCTGGGGAGGGGGCACAGAAGGGGGGTGAGGAGCGGTGTAGGGCAGAGGTGGTGGAAGGGGGGTGGAAAGGGGAGGAGGTGGTGGGGTTGAAGAGATGGGGGAGTGGAAATGTTGTGGGGGGCACAGGGTGGAAGGGTGGAGAGGGAATGGAGAGATGTGAGGCGAGGAGAGAGAGAGAGGAGAGGTGGGGGAGGAGGAGATAGGGAGATGTGGGGCGAGGAGAGAGAGAGGAGAGGTGGGGGAGAGGAGATGGACAGGGAATGGAGAGATGTGAGGCGAGGAGAGAGAGAGGAGAGTTGGGGAGGAGGAGATAGAGGATGTGGGGTGGGGTGGGGCGAGGAGAGAGAGAGAGGAGAGGTGGGGGGGAGGAGGAGATGGAGAGATGTGGGTGAGGAGAGAGAGAGAGAGGTGGGGGAGGAGGAGATGGAGAGATGTGGGGTGAGGAGAGAGAGGAGAGGGTGGGGGAGGAGATGGAGAGCAGTAGAAGAGTTGCCACATGGTTAAGAACAGGAGGAAGTGGTGGATGGAATGTTAATGTAGAGGTGAATTAAGAACAGGAGGAAGTGGTGGATGGAATGTTAATGTGGAGGTGAATTAAGAACAGGAGGAAGTGGTGGATGGAATGTTAATGTGGAGGTGAATTAAGAACAGGAGGAAGTGGTGGATGGAATGTTAATGTGGAGGTGAATTAAGAACAGGAGAAGTGGTGGATGGAATGTTAATGTGGAGGTGAATTAAGAACAGGAGGAAGTGGTGTGTAATGTTAATGTGGAGGTGAAATTAAGAACAGGAGGAAGTGGTGGATGTAATGTTAATGTGGAGGTGAATTAAGAAGAACAGGAGGAAGTGGTGGATGTAATGTTAATGTAGAGGTGAAATGGGGGAAGGAGATACAAAGCCAGCCGGATGCAAAGACAAGAAGCATAATCAATACACTGAAACTGACAGACAACCTGAGAAACACAGTTACAAACCACTCTGAGGTCAATCCTGGGTCAGTCACATTACATCACAGACATATTGACATTCCATACATTCCAAATGGTACCCTATATAGTACACTATAATATGTAATGTAATATGTAATGTAATATGTAATGTAATATGTAATGTAATA
>NW_022262832.1:0-10000 GCF_002021735.2 Oncorhynchus kisutch
CCATCTCTCCTTCCCTTCCCCTTACTTCCATCTCTCCTTCCCTTCCCCTTACTTCCATCTCTCCTTCCCTCCCCTTATTCCATCTCTCCTTCCCTTCCCCTTACTTTCATCTCTCCTTCCCTTCCCCTTACTTCCATCTCTCCTTCCCTTCCCCTTACTTCCATCTCTCCTTCCCTTCCCCTTATTCCATCTCTCCTTCCTTCCCCTTACTTCCATCTCTCCTTCCCTTCCCCTTACTTCCATCTTCCTTCCCTTCCCCTTACTTTCATCTCTCCTTCCCCCGTTCCTCTCTTTTCCTTTACCTCTGTATCTTCCCTATTCTCTCCCATTCTTCCTCCTTCTCCCTCTCCCTTTCATTTTCCCTTCTATTTCCCTCCCTCGCTTTCCTTCTCTTCCTACCCCCTCCCTCCTTCTCCGTCTCTCCGTCTCCCTCCCTCAGTTCTCTGTCTCTGTTCCCCTCCCCCAGACTGGGGCTGGTGGTGGTATCTCTCGTCGGGGGCGCAGCAGGGAGGGATGTTATTTGGGGAAATGGGGACAGCGTGCAGTTCTCTGCTCGTTTGGAGGACGATCTGCCTCCTGCTGTCTCTCTCTCTCCTTCTCTCTCTCTTTTCTCTCCTCTCTCTCCTTCTCTCTCTCTCTTTCCTTCTCTCTCTCTCTCTCTCATTTCCTTCCTCTCTCTTCTCTTCTCTCTCTCCTTCTCTCTCTCTTTCCTTCTCCTCTCTCGCTCTCATCTCTTTCTCCTCTCTCTCTCGTCTTCTCTCTCTCCTCTCTCTCTCTCGTCTTCTCTCTCTCTTCTCTTCTCTCTCTCCTTCTCTCTCTCTTTCCTTCTCCTCTCTCGCTCTCATCTCTTTCTCCTCTCTCTCTCGTCTTCTCTCTCTCTCTCTCTCTCGTCTTCTCTCTCTCGTCTTCTCTCTCTCTCTCTCGTCTTTCTCTCTCTCATCTCTTTCTCCTCTCTCTCGTCTTCTCTCTCTCTCTCTCCTCTCTCTCCTTCTCTCTCTCTTTCCTTCTCCTCTCTCTCTCTCTCTCTCTCTCTCTCTCTTTCTCCTTCTCTCTCTTCTCTTCTCTCTCTCCTCTCCTCTTTCCTTCTCTCCTCTCTCTCTCTCTCTCTCTCTCTCTCTCTCTCTCTTTCTCCTTCTCTCTCTTCTCTCCTCTCTCTCCTTCTCTCTCTCTTTCCTTCTCCGTCTCGCTCTAATCTCTTTCTCCTCTCTAATCTCTTTCTCCTCTCTCTCTCGTCTTCTCTCTCTCGTCTTCTCTCTCCTCTCTTGTCTTCTCTCTCTCTCTCTTGTCTTCTCTCTCTCTCTTTCACCATTTAACCCTGTCTCTCCTTTCAACATGTCTCTATCCATCCCTCTAGCACTCTCTTTCTCTATCCTTCTACCCATGTGTGCATCTCTGTCTTTCACCCCTCTCTCTCTCCCTCTGTGCAGATCCCTCCTGGTTGGGTGGTTATCTGGTTATGTCGTCTCCCTCCCTCTGCTTGGGTGCCAGCTCTAACAGGGGGGGCATTCTTCTGTCATTAGAGACCCTTCACAGGGAGTCCACTCAGCACGCCGACCCGCGTCTTCAAAGCCAACGCCGTCGTTTGTCTCTTCTCCTCCCTCCCCTCCTCTCCTATCATCTTTCTAAACCCCGATCCAACGTCTTTCTATGATCTTATAGTGTTTACTGTACACCGCTCCGTGGCCACTTGGAAACAGCTTTGGGCAAATATTTTCCTTTCATGAATATGCTGTCATTAAGTAGTGACCTCATAGGTGTGACCTCATAGGTGTGTGAACACTGTCGAAATGTTAATTGCCGCGCTATGAGGGCCTCTCCTTGTTGCATTCCTCCCTCTCTGGAATCTGGCAGGAGGAACACAGACAGACATAGTGGAGAGAGACTGCCTGCGTCTCAAATGGCATCTTATTCCCTATGTAGTGCACTACTTACCCTATAGGCCCTGGGCAAAAGTTGTGCACTATACAGGGAATAGGGTACCAATTTGAGACGCAGACAGTGTCTGGGTCGCGGCAGGCTGAGACGTAGTAGGAGACTCTGAGGGCTGATATCTGTTGAAGTTGACGGTGCGGCGGGGAAGTAGGGAAGGAGTTTTCCTGGAGTCCTCACACTGGACTGGAGTCCTCACACTGGACTGGAGTCCTCAACACTGGACTGGAGTCCTCACACTGGACTGGAGTCCTCACACTGGACCAGAAGATTTAGATGCAGGTGATAGATGATTCTTTTGATTCCCCTGGGGTCCTAATCACAATGCGGTCACAGATACCAAATCAAAATCTATGTAGCGAAATGCTTGTGTTTCTAGCTCCAACAGTGCAGTAGTATCTAACTAAATGCTTGTGTTTCTAGCTCCAACAGTGCAGTAGTAGATCTAACTAAATGCTTGTGTTTCTAGCTCCAACAGTTGCAGTAGTATCTAACTAAATGCTTGTGTTTTCTAGCTCCAACAGTGCAGTAGTATCTAACTAAATGCTTGTGTTTCTAGCTCCAACAGTGCAGTAGTATCTAACTAAATGCTTGTGTTTTCTAGCTCCAACAGTGCAGTAGTATCTAACTAAATGCTTGTGTTTCTAGCTCAAACACTGCAGTAGTATCTAACTAAATGCTTGTGTTTCTAGCTCCAACAGTGCAGTAGTATCTAACTAAATGCTTGTGTTTCTAGCTCCAACAGTGTGCAGTAGTATCTAACTAAATGCTTGTGTTTCTAGCTCCAACAGTGCAGTAGTAGTAGTATCTAACTAAATGCTTGTGTTTCTAGCTCCAACACTGCAGTAGTATCTATACTAAATGCTTGTGTTTCTAGCTCCAACAGTGCAGTAGTATCTAACTAAATGCTTGTGTTTCTAGCTCCAACAGTGCAGTAGTATCTAACTAAATGCTGTGTTTCTAGCTCCAACAGTGCAAGTGCAGTAGTATCTAACTAAATGCTTGTGTTTCTAGCTCCAACAGTGGCAGTAGTATCTAACTAAATGCTTGTGTTTCTAGCTCCAACAGTGCAGTAGTATCTAACTAAATGCTTGTGTTTCTAGCTCCAACAGTGCAGTAGTATCTAACTAAATGCTTGTGTTTCTAGCTCCAACAGTGCAGTAGTATCTAACTAAATGCTTGTGTTTCTAGCTCCAACAGTGCAGTAGTATCTAACTAAATGCTTGTGTTTCTAGCTCCAACACTGCAGTAGTATCTAACTAAATGCTTGTGTTTCTAGCTCCAACAGTGCAGTAGTATCTAACTAAATGCTTGTGTTTCTAGCTCCAACAGGCAGTAGTATCTAACTAAATGCTTGTGTTTCTAGCTCCAACAGTGCAGTAGTATCTAACTAAATGCTTGTGTTTCTAGCTCCAACAGTGCAGTAGTATCTAACTAAATGCTTGTGTTTCTAGCTCCAACACTGCAGTAGTATCTAACTAAATGCTTGTGTTTCTAGCTCCAACAGTGCAGTAGTATCTAACTAAATGCTTGTGTTTCTAGCTCCAACACTGCAGTAGTATCTAACTAAATGCTTGTGTTTCTAGCTCCAACAGTGCAGTAGTATCTAACTAAATGCTTGTGTTTCTAGCTCAACAGTGCAGTAGTATCTAACTAAATGCTTGTGTTTCTAGCTCCAACACTGCAGTAGTATCTAACTAAATGCTTGTGTTTCTAGCTCCAACACTGCAGTAGTATCTAACTAAATGCTTGTGTTTCTAGCTCCAACAGTGCAGTAGTATCTAACTAAATGCTTGTGTTTCTAGCTCCAACAGTGCAGTAGTATCTAACTAAATGCTTGTGTTTCTAGCTCCAACAGTGCAGTAGTATCTAACTAAATGCTTGTGTTTCTAGCTCCAACAGTGCAGTAGTATCTAACTAAATGCTTGTGTTTCTAGCTCCAACAGTGCAGTAGTATCTAACTAAATGCTTGTGTTTCTAGCTCCAACAGTGCAGTAGTATCTAACTAAATGCTTGTGTTTCTAGCTCCAACAGTGCAGTAGTATCTAACTAAATGCTTGTGTTTCTAGCTCCAACAGTGCAGATAGTATCTAACTAAATCTTGTGTTTCTAGCTCCAACAGTGCAGTAGTATCTAACTAATGCTTGTGTTTCATAGTCTCCAACAGTGGGCAGTAGTATCTAACTAAATGCTTGTGTTCTAGCTCCAACAGTGCAGTAGGTATCTAAACTAAATGCTTGTGTTCTAGCTCAACAGTGCAGGTAGTTCCTACTAAATGCTTGTGTTTCTAGCTCCAACAGTGCAGTAGTATCTAACTAAATGCTTGTGTTCTAGCTCCAACAGTGCAGTAGTATCTAACTAAATGCTTGTGTTTCTAGCTCCAACAGTGCAGTAGTATCTAACTAAATGCTTGTGTTTCTAGCTCCAACAGTGCAGTAGTATCTAACTAAATGCTTGTGTTTCTAGCTCCAACAGTGCAGTAGTATCTAACTAAATGCTTGTGTTTCTAGCTCGCAACAGTGAGTAGTATCTAACTAAATGCTTGTGTTTCTAAGCTCCAACAGTGCAGTAGTATCTAACTAAATGCTTGTGTTTCTAGCTCCAACAGTGCAGTAGTATCTAACTAAATGCTTGTGTTTCTAGCTCCACAGTGCAGTAGTATCTAACTAAATGCTTGTGTTTCTAGCTCCAACAGTGCAGTAGTATCTAACTAAATGCTTGTGTTTCTAGCTCCAACAGTGCAGTAGTATCTAACTAAATGCTTGTGTTTCTAGCTCCAACAGTGCAGTAGTATCTAACTAAATGCTTGTGTTTCTAGCTCCAACAGTGCAGTAGTATCTAACTAAATGCTTGTGTTTCTAGCTCCAACAGTGCAGTAGTATCTAACTAAATGCTTGTGTTTCTAGCTCCAACAGTGCAGTAGTATCTACTAAATGCTTGTGTTTCTAGCTCCAACAGTGCAGTAGTATCTAACTAAATGCTTGTGTTTCTAGCTCCAACAGTGCAGTAGTATCTAACTAAATGCTTGTGTTTCTAGCTCCAACAGTGGGCAGTAGTATCTAACTAATGCTTGTGTTTCTAGCTCCAACAGTGCAGTAGTATCTACTAAATGCTTGTGTTTCTAGCTCCAACAGTGCAGTAGTATCTTAACTAAATGCTATGTGTTCTAGCTCCAACAGTGCATAGTATCTAACTAAATGCTTGTGGTTTCTAGCCCAACAGTGCAGTAGTATAACTAAATGCTGGTGTTTCTAGCTCCAACATGCAGTAGTAGCTACTAAATGCTTGTGATTCTAGCTCCAGCAGTGCAGTAGTAGCTAACTAAATGCTTGTGTTTCTAGCTCCAACAGTGCAGTAGTATCTAACTAAATGCTTGTGTTTCTAGCTCCAACACTGCAGTAGTATCTAACTAAATGCTTGTGTTCTAGCTCCAACAGTGCAGTAGTATCTAACTAAATGCTGTGTTTCTAGCTCCAACAGTGCAGTAGTATCTAACTAAATGCTTGTGTTTCTAGCTCCAACAGTGCAGTAGTATCTAACCATTCACAACAACACACACACCATTAAAAGTAAACTAATATAATTAAAGCATATGTAAATATTAGGGCGAGTAATGTAACAGTGACATCGACTAAAATCCAGTACAATAGAATACAGTATATACATATGAGATGAGTAAAGCAGTATGTAAACATTATTCAAGTGATTCTATGTCTATGTACATCGGGCAGCAGCCTCTAAGGTGCAGGGTTGTGTAACCAGGTCATTGAGGATCATCCCAATCATCCCATTGACACCAGCCTCTCTGACTGAGACTCACAGCTGGTGGTGACAGGCAGGGCCAGGCTGTCACACCAGCACCATGTCCATGTTTGTGGCAGCTTGTCTCTTCCTTTGTCTGGCCTTGTGGGTTCATGAGAGAGAGCACTGGAGTGAGACAAGGAGGATACATTCTCCAGTGCACAGGGATGTTTGTTCCCCCTATAGAACAGAACACTGTAATGGCTGCATTGAAACAGGTCTGTCATGCTTCTGGATCTGAAGTGGGTGTAAGGTCTTCAAGCCTATCTCGCCAACTCATCCAGCGGAGGCTTGTGATTGGACAAATCGTTGGATGGGGCTCATTGTAATGGCTGGAATGGAATAAATGGAAAGATTGAAACACTTTTTAATTCAATCCATTATTACAGTTATTACAATGACTCATCCTATTGTCCTCTACATCTCCCTATTCTGTTCCTTCTCTCTCTCTCCCTCTCTCCCTCTCTCCTTCTCTCTCCATTTCCATTAATCTCCTTCTCCCTTTCTCCCTCTCTCCCTCTCTCCTCCTCTCTCCATTTCCCTTCATCTCCTTCTCCCTTTCTGCTTCTCTCCCTCTCTTCTTCTCTCTCCATTTCCCTTCATCTCCTTCTCCCTTTCTGCCTCTCTCCCTCTCTCCTCTTCTCCTGCTGCCGCTCCTTATCCCTTTCTCCCTCTCTCCCTCTCTCCTCCTCTCTCCATTTCCCTTCATCTCCTTCTCCCTTTCTGCCTCTCTCCCTCTCTCCTTCTCTCTCCATTTCCCTTCATCTCCTTCTCCCTTTCTGCCTCTATCCCTCTCTCCTACCTCTCTCCATTTCCCTTCATCTCCTTCTCCCTTTCTGCCTCTCTCCCTCTCTCCTTCTCTCTCCATGTCCCTTCATCTCCTCTCCCTTTCTGCCTCTCTCCTTTTCTCTCTCCATTTCCCTTCATTTCCTTCTCTCTCCTCCTCTTCTCCTGCTGCCGCTCCTTCTTCCCTCTACCTTGATTTTCCTCTGCCTTCTACCTCTCCATTCTCCATCCCTCTTTCTCTCTTTCTTCATCTCCTTTCTCCATCCCCCTTTCTCTCTTTCTTCCTCTCCATTCTCCATCCCTCTTTCTCTCTTTCTTCCCCTCCTTTCTCATCCCCCTTTCTCTCCTCCTACCTCTCCTTTCTCCATCCCCCTTTCTCTCTTTCTTCCTCTCCTGTCTCATCCCCCTTTCTCTCCTTCCCCTTCCCCTTCCCCTCAATCTTTCCCTCCTTCCACCATCTCCCTATTATCTTTCCCCTTCCTCTCTCTTTCCCTCTCCCCCTCCATCAGCTCCGTTCCCTGGAGGGTGAACCTGCAATCGTCTGGGTCTATGTTTAGCTCAGGGCTGGAACAGTGAACAGCGACCCAGTCACCTCCGTGCCTCCCTGCCTGCCAGCCCTTACACTTAGCCCTGCTCTACAGTAACCCAGCCAGCTCACTAACTACTGTCTTCACCAGGTCTGCAGGGAACACATCCTGTGTCATGTTCAAATGCACTAAATGGGGAAAGAATAAACTGAGGAGGCACATTCATTTTAAGTAATTTTGTCTTGATTGTTCCTTTGAATGGAACTCTACAGTACCAGGCATGTTTATTCATGCAGACATTAGGATTAGCATTCACTTCCATTGTTTAGATGCTTATCCTATGGAGTGCTGGGGGTCTATTCAGTCAGTCCCTGACGCTGTTTCAGCACGTCAGCTATGTAACTGAAGACTGCAGTGCTAAATGGAAATGCTGCATTTCATAGTCACTAATAAGGCAGTGTTGAGATGAACAAAATAGCATGTGTCAAACAGATTTCAGTAGCTAATGGACTGACATGCACTGAAATGGTGTGCTGAGATGGACTGAAATGCCTTTTTCTTCCAGCACATCAACAACATGACTCTGAAGATGCAGCAACATGGTCTGGTTGTTGTCTCTACACTGTGACTCTGAAGATGCAGCAACATGGTCTGGTTGTTGTCTCTACACTGTGACTCTGAAGATGCAGCAACATGGTCTGGTTGTTGTCTCTACACTGTGACTCTGAAGATGCAGCAGCAACATGGTCTGGTTGTTGTCTCTACACTGTGACTCTGAAGATGCAGCAGTAACATGGTCTGGTTGTTGTCTCTACACTGTGACTCTGAAGATGCAGCAGCAACATGGTCTGGTTGTTGTCTCTACACTGTGACTCTGAAGATGCAGCAGTAACATGGTCTGGTTGTTGTCTCCTCTACACTGTGACTCTGAAGATGCAGCAGCAACATGGTCTGGTTGTTGTCTCTACACTGTGACTCTGAAGATGCAGCAGTAACATGGTCTGGTTGTTGTCTCCTCTACACTGTGACTCTGAAGATGCAGCAGCAACATGGTCTAGTTGTTGTCTCCTCTACACTGTGACTCTGAAGATGCAGCAGTAACATGGTCTAGTTGTTGTCTCCTCTACACTGTGACTCTGAAGATGCAGCAGTAACATGGTCTAGTTGTTGTCTCCTCTACACTGTGACTCTGAAGATGCAGCTGTAACATGGTCTGGTTGTTGTCTCTACACTGTGACTCTGAAGATGCAGCAACATGGTCTGGTTGTTGTCTCCTCTACATTGTGACTCTGAAGATGCAGCAGCAACATGGTCTGGTTGTTGTCTCCTCTACATTGTGACTCTGAAGATGCAGCTGTAACATGGTCTGGTTGTTGTCTCCTCTACACTGTGACTCTGAAGATGCAGCAACATGGTCTGGTTGTTGTCTCTACACTGTGACTCTGAAGACGGAGCAGCAACATGGTCTGGTTGTTGTCTCCTCTACACTGTGACTCTGAAGATGCAGCAGCAACATGGTCTGGTTGTTGTCTCCTCTACACTGTGACTCTGAAGATGCAGTAACATGGTCTGGTTGTTGTCTCTACACTGTGACTCTGAAG
Organism: Oncorhynchus kisutch; assembly: GCF_002021735.2. Taxonomy (NCBI): domain Eukaryota; kingdom Metazoa; phylum Chordata; class Actinopteri; order Salmoniformes; family Salmonidae; genus Oncorhynchus; species Oncorhynchus kisutch. The sequence goes on from NW_022262832.1 coordinate 8,645, forward strand.
ATGCAGCAACATGGTCTGGTTGTTGTCTCTACACTGTGACTCTGAAGATGCAGCAGTAACATGGTCTGGTTGTTGTCTCCTCTACACTGTGACTCTGAAGATGCAGCAGCAACATGGTCTGGTTGTTGTCTCTACACTGTGACTCTGAAGATGCAGCAGTAACATGGTCTGGTTGTTGTCTCTACACTGTGACTCTGAAGATGCAGCTGCAACATGGTCTGGTTGTTGTCTCTACACTGTGACTCTGAAGATGCAGCTGTAACATGGTCTAGTTGTTGTCTCTACACTGTGACTCTGAAGATGCAGCTGCAACATGGTCTGGTTGTTGTCTCCTCTACACTGTGACTCTGAAGATGCAGCTGTAACATGGTCTAGTTGTTGTCTCTACACTGTGACTCTGAAGATGCAGCAACATGGTCTGGTTGTTGTCTCTACACTGTGACTCTGAAGATGCAGTAACATGGTCTGGTTGTTGTCTCCTCTACACTGTGACTCTGAAGATGGAGCAGCAACATGGTCTGGTTGTTGTCTCCTCTACACTGTGACTCTGAAGATGGAGCAGCAACATGGTCTGGTTGTTGTCTCCTCTACACTGTGACTCTGAAGATGGAGCAGCAACATGGTCTGGTTGTTGTCTCCTCTACACTGTGACTCTGAAGATGCAGCAGCAACATGGTCTGGTTGTTGTCTCTACATTGTGACTCTGAAGATGCAGCAGTAACATGTCCTGGTTGTTGTCTCTACACTGTGACTCTGAAGATGCAGCAGTAACATGGTCTGGTTGTTGTCTCTACACTGTGACTCTGAAGATGCAGCAGTAACATGTCCTGGTTGTTGTCTCTACACTGTGACTCTGAAGATGGAGCAGCAACATGGTCTGGTTGTTGTCTCCTCTACACTGTGACTCTGAAGATGCAGCAGCAACATGGTCTGGTTGTTGTCTCCTCTACACTGTGACTCTGAAGATGGAGCAGCAACATGGTCTGGTTGTTGTCTCCTCTACACTGTGACTCTGAAGATGCAGCAACATGGTCTGGTTGTTGTCTCTACACTGTGACTCTGAAGATGCAGCTGTAACATGGTCTGGTTGTTGTCTCTACACTGTGACTCTGAAGATGCAGCAACATGGTCTGGTTGTTGTCTCTACACTGTGACTCTGAAGATGCAGCTGTAACATGGTCTGGTTGTTGTCTCCTCTACACTGTGACTCTGAAGATGCAGCAACATGGTCTGGTTGTTGTCTCCTCTACACTGTGACTCTGAAGATGCAGCAACATGGTCTGGTTGTTGTCTCCTCTACACTGTGACTCTGAAGATGCAGCAACATGGTCTGGTTGTTGTCTCTACACTGTGACT
>NW_022262832.1:15000-25000 GCF_002021735.2 Oncorhynchus kisutch
GCAGTAGTTTTCATCAGTCTTCAGTGTGATCTGGGTCTTGTCTGGCAGTAGTTTTCATCAGTCTGCAGTGCCATCTGGGTCTTGTCTGGCAGTAGTTTTCATCAGTCTGCAATGCCGTCTGGGTCTTGTCTGGCAGTAGTTTTCATCAGTCTGCAGTGCCGTCTGGGTCTTGTCTGGCATTAGTTTTCATCAGTCTGCAATGCCGTCTGGGTCTTGTCTGGCAGTAGTTTTCATCAGTCTGCAGAATGATCTGGGTCTTGTCTGGCAGTAGTTTTCATCAGTCTGCAGTACCGTCTGGGTCTTGTCTGGCAGTAGTTTTCATCAGTCTGCAGAATGATCTGGGTCTTGTCTGGCAGTAGGAGGTCTGGTCTGAAAACTACTGGTCTGGAACATGTGTTCTCCTAATAGCTTTAATATGGCTGGAAATAAGAGAGGCAGAACCTAAAGTCATAGTCACATGACAATGAACACAGCTAAGGGGTTTATAAGCTGCTATAGAACTTGTGTGAGTGCATGTGTGTTTTTGAGTGAGTGTGTATATGTATGTATATGCTGATTGAATGTGAGTGGTAGCAACACGCAGGCAGCTCTTAACCTGAGCCTCTGCTTAATTAGGAATGTCTCTGTTGCCATGGTTCTCCATTAAGGCACTGAGATTAAACACTGATTTGCATGTGAAAGGGAGAGGAGAGGAGAGGAGAGGAGAGGAGAGGAGAGGAGAGGAGAGGAGAGGAGAGGAGAGGAGAGGAGAGGAGAGGAGAGGAGAGGAGAGGAGAGGAGAGGAGAGGAGAGGAGAGGAGAGGAGAGGAGAGGAGAGGAGAGGAGAGGAGAGGAGTCTGAAAAAAAGTCTGAAATATCTTCTAGTTGCATCACCCCTGTCAACTAACTCCATACAACTACAGTGCTTGTTGTGTCAAAATACCCTATATTGTAGTTGCCTTTACATTGCAGATGTATGTCTTGGCCTTGGACTGTGAACTCTCTCTCTCTCTCTCTCTCTCTCTCTCTCTCTCTCTCCGGGTGTTTCATTAGCTGTTATCCGCTGTGGTGGCTGTCAGTGTGGTTTCACTCTGTGTAGAATAGCAGCAGGCCACAGCGCAGCGTGCTGCTGTCCCGGTAGACAGCTGGGCTTTTACATACTGTATGTAGGCTGACACTACATCTGCCTCTCTTGGTTTCCTATGAAGATCCTGAGAGAGAGGGAAGGAGAGAGAGAAAGAAAGGGAAGTAAGGAGAAAGAGAGAGAGGGAAGGAGAGAGAGAGAGATATATATATACATATTTAGGAACTTATTTAGAATAGGGAACCAATTTGAAATGTGAAGAAAAATAATTTGAGCGAGTACAGATGAGTGAGTACAGATGGTGTAATATGTTGTTGATGTTGAGTTTGTTGTTGAGAGATAGCCAGACTGGATCTGAATGGATCTGGGTGCACATAGTCACTGAGGTGATGAGTCATCTCTCTCGCTCTCAGACGCTCTATTCAATTCAATTCAAAGGGCTTTATTGGCATGGGAAACTTACGTTTACATTGCCAAAGCAAGTGAAATAGATAATAAACAAAAGTGAAATAAACAATAAAAAATGTTCAGTAAACATTACACTCTTTCTCTCGATCTCTGTCTAGCTCTGTCTCTTTCTCTCTCTGTCTCCCCCTCCTTCCCCCCTCTCTCAGGAAGTTAATTAGAAAACAAAAAACAAGAAGTGAAACAAGGGATATTTCTCTTTCATTCTGACTCACCTTTCCACAAAACTCAACCCAAAACAATCCTTATGTACATCCAGTCTACAACAACCAAACACTGATTCTAGACTACATATTCATAACAGCACAAACTTCTGCAGTGTCTATAAATTCATAATGATAATCCAGTCTTTGAGTATTCACAACAATAGAAACCACTAGAGATTCTGTATATTTTATATTCAAAATAACAAAACTCATACAGAGAGAGAATAAGCATGAATATTAATGCTGAGTACGGGGGAGGCTGAGGAGGCCATAGGGTGGAAAACCGTAAAGCCTCCTCCAAATCCTCAGCAGATAAACGGAGGAGGAAAGAGATCATTACACGCATCGTTTTTCACAGGGCTTCCCAAATCTCATTTTCCGTAGTGTATTTTAATGGGCTCCTCTCTCGCAGCTCACCGTGTGTGTGTGTGTGTGTGTGTGTGTGTGTGTGTGTGTGTGTGTGTGTGTGTGTGTGTGTGTGTGTGTGTGTGTGTGTGTGTGTGTGTGTGTGTGTGTGTGTGTGTGCAACCTTTGCAAAGGCTCAAGGCTGAGGGTGTCTCCTCCACCAGTGTTCTGATGATTTCCCACATCAAGTGATTTTTTTCCTGCGTTGGAATTCGGGAGGGAAGGGGAGCCCGGTGAGCCTGTGTGTTCACGGGTTTTAATGCTTGTCAAAATGTTGTCTTTGTACGGTGGCGTGTGGATCCCTGTGTGACATGTAAATGCAGCCTGAGGAAATACAAAGCTCCTGAAGCTAGATAAATGAGATTGGATACAGAATAACTAGGAGAAGAATCAAAGTCATTTCCCTCCAAAAGATTGTGTGATTTATTATTTATTATTATTACCATGTGTAGCACAGATTATTGGGGTGTATTTATCAAATACAGTATCATGGAAACCTAATGTAACAAGGAACTCAATGCTGTATTAGACTGAGAAAGACACCTCAACAAAACCAATCCCAACAGCTAGATGACCTGAAAATAGCTATGCCGCGACGCTTCCCATCCAACCTGACAGAGCTTGAGAGGATCTGCAGAGAAGAATGGGAGAAACTCCCCAAATACAGGTGTGCCAAGCTTGTAGCGTCATACCCAAGAAAATACAAGGCTATAATCACTGCCAAAGGTACTGCAACAAGGTACTGAGTAAAGGGACTGAATACTTATGTAAATGTGATATTTCAATTTTTTGTATTTCTATAAATTTGCTAAGAAATTGTAAAAACCTGTTTTTGCTTTTTCATTATGGGTTCTTGAGTGTAGATTGATGAGGGAAAAATGATTGAATCCATTATAGAATAAGGCTGTAACTTTCCGAATGCACTGTCAAAGATAAGGATATACAATGTACAAGGTATCTTTGACTAGAAAAGTTGTAGGAATGGCAGTGGGTAGGCTACAAGGTCATTGAAGAAAAACTGCTTCATGCACCTGCTGTGGTTACTGATTGACTCAATACAACTGACTGGGCACAACAACCCCAAAATAATAAGCATTTTTTTATTTAAAAAACACACCTTTATTTAACCAGGTAGGCTAGTTGAGAACAAGTTCTCATTTACAACTGCGACCTGGATGTCACGTTCTGACCTTAGTTCCTTTGTTTTGTCTTTGTTTTAGTATGGTCAGGGCGTGAGTTGGGGTGGGCAGTCTATGTTTGTTTTTCTATGTTGGTTTTTGTGTTCGGCCTAGTATGGTTCAATTGTTGTCCCTGATTGAGAATCATACTTAGGTAGCCTGGGTTTCACTTTTGGTTGGTGGGTGTTTGTTTCCGTGTGAGTGTTTGGGCCACACTGTTTTGGTAAATTCATGTCATTTATTGTTTTAGTGTTCTGAGTTTTCATTAAACATCATCATGAACACTTACCCCGCTGCGCTTTGGTCCTCCTCTCTTTCTCCCGACGACAACCCTTACACTGGCCAAGATAAAGCATAGCAGTGTGAACAGACAACAACACAGAGTTTCACAAGTCAATAACACAGTAGAAATAAAGAAAGAGTCTATATACATTGGGTGCAAAAGGCATGAGAAGGTAGGCGAATAATGACAATTTAGCAGTTTAACACTGGAGTGATAAATGATCAGATGGTCATGTGCAGTTGGAGATACTGGTGTGCAAAAGAGCAGAAAAGTAAATAAATAAAAACAGTATGGGGATTAGGTAGGTAAATTGGGTGGGCTATTTACCGATGGACTATGTACAGCTGCAGCGATCGGTTAGCTGCTCAGATAGCAGATGTTTAAAGTTGGTGAGGGAGATAAAAGTCTCCAACTTCAGCGATTTTTGCCATTTGTTCCAGTCACAGGCAGCAGAGAACTGGAAGGAAAGGTGGCCAAATGAGGTGTTGGCTTTAGGGATGATCAGTGAGATACACCTGCTGGAGCGCGTGCTAGTGAACTGAGATAAGGCGGAGCTTTACCTAGCATGGACTTGTAGATGACCTGGAGCCAGTGGGTCTGGCGACGAATATGTAGTGAGGGCCAGCCGACTAGAGCATACAGGTCGCAGTGGTGGGTGGTATAAGGTGCTTTAGTAACAAAACGGATGGCAATGTGATAAACTGTATCCAGTTTGCTGAGTAGAGTATTGGAAGCTATTTTGTAGATGACATCGCCGAAGTCGAGGATCGGTAGGATAGTCAGTTTTACTAGGGTAGGTTTGGCGGCGTGGGTGAAGGAGGCTTTGTTGCGAAATAGAAAGCCGACTCTAGATTTGATTTTAGATTGGAGATGTTTGATATGAGTCTGGAAGGAGAGTTTACAGTCTAGCCAGACACCTAGGTACTTATAGATGTCCACATATTCTAGGTCAGAACCATCCAGGGTGGTGATGGGCGTGCGGGTGCAGGCAGCGAACGGTTGAAAAGCATGCATTTGGTTTTACTAGTGTTTAAGAGCAGTTGGAGGCCACGGAAGGAGTGTTGTATGGCATTGAAGCTCATTTGGAGGTTAGATAGCACAGTGTCCAAAGAAGGACCAGAGGTATACAGAATGGTGTCGTCTGCGTAGAGGTGGATCGGGGAATCGCCCGCAGCAAGAGCAACATCATTGATATATACAGAGAAAAGAGTCGGCCCGAGAATTGAACCCTGTGGCACCCCCATAGAGACTGCCAGAGGACCGGACAACATGCCCTCCGATTTGACACACTGAAATCTGTCTGCAAAGTAGTTGGTGAACCAGGCAAGGCAGTCATTAGAAAAACCGAGGCTACTGAGTCTGCCGATAAGAACATGATGATTGACAGAGTCGAAAGCTTTGGCCAGGTCGATGAAGACGGCTGCACAGTACAGTAAGTAGTTATCAAGCAGAGCATAGACATTTGAAAGGATAAGACCTCTTCACATGTTAAATGATAAGACCTCTCCACATGTTAAATGATAAGACCTCTCCACATGTTAAATGATAAGACCTCTCCACATGTTAAATGATAAGACCTCTCCACATGTTAAATGATAAGACCTCTCCACATGTTAAATGATAAGACCTCTCCACATGTTAAATGATAAGACCTCTCCACATGTTAAATGATAAGACCTCTCCACATGTTAAATGATAAGACCTCTCCACATGTTAAATGATAAGACCTCTCCACATGTTAAATGATAATACGTCTTTACTTTCAGAATTCCTCGTCCTTCTGAGATTCCGTTGCTCTGCTATATGTCTGAAATCTAAAGACTTCCTAATATGGATGCTCTACTGTTATCTGGTTTCCTCCTTATAGGGTTGATTTGTAATTCTGGAGACTCAGACTCAGACCCCAAACACACACTAGGGAGTGTTTAATTACAAACTCATTCTGCATGTGTCCATCCATAATTCAATATCTCCAATAACGTAAGCTGTGATGAAATCCATAATGCCAATGTGACCTCACTCTGAGACAAGGTCATCTCTATGTAGCTCAACAATACCTTTAGAGCCCTGCTATTTACATTCCAATGACATAGTAATATAGGTACTTACTTAATAATGACCTAATCATTTCTCTGTTGTTAGAAGCATAAAAAAGTAACAATTTTCTACCAGACAGTTACCCTTAGTTTAGTTCTGTTTGGTAAGTACCAATATTGCTTGTTATGCTTCGCAGTGTAACCTGGTAAACACCTGCTGAAAGAGGTAAGTACATTTAAAAAATATTTTCATTCATTTTTAATGATGTGATTTCTGAGTGCCTCATGCAGTGGCTATGAAGTACCGTATTGAGAGACTAAAGCTGTTTATGTTCATCTTCAAACGCTTATCGTTGCCCTGGAATTCCCTGTATGTTCCGTATGTTCCTAAAAGCAGTCTTCTTTGAAGTCGCTAGCGCTTTAGTGTCAAAGAGGGAGTAAGCGTACAGTAGGGAAGGGAGGGACTGTTACGCAGCCGTCAGGTTTTCTACTGTCAACTTCTGTCTCTCAGGTTACCCAGGCTGTAAACAGTAGAGGCGTGTGTATGTGGTGCTAAATGCCCCATCTCTACTCAAACATGCCATCCCTATGTCTGCCTCTCAATCTGCTGTAAACAGCAAGAGCTGACCATACAAGGCAAATATGCCTATGTGCTTTTAGGAACACACTGTGTGTGTGTGTGTGTGTGTGTGTGTGTGTGTGTGTGTGTGTGTGTGTGTGTGTGTGTGTGTGTGTGTGTGTGTGTGTGTGTGTGTGTGTGTGTGTGTGTGTGTGTGTGTGTGTGTGTGTGCAAATAGTAAGGGTGTGTGTGTGTGTTTGTGTGTGTGTGTGTGTGTGTGTGTGTGTGTGTGTGTGTGTGTGTGTGAGAGAGAGAGAGAGAGAGAGAGAGAGAGAGAGAGAGAGAGAGAGAGAGAGAGAGAGAGAGAGAGAGAGAGTAGCAGACTGTCAGGCAAGATTGGGGAGGGGAGGATGTGAGTGTTAGATTAACATCATACCTCCCACCCCCAACCTCTCTCACCCATCAAACTGACAAAGACCACAAATACACACAGAGGACAAGGAGAAGAAACACAGTGTCAAGTGTGTGTGTGTGTGTGTGTGTGTGTGTGTGTGTGTGTGTGTGTGTGTGTGTGTGTGTGTGTGTGTGTGTGTGTGTGTGTGTGTGTGTGTGTGTGTGTGTGTGTGTGTGTGCGTGCGTGCGTGCGTGTGTGTGCGTGCGTGCCATAGGCTTCAATCCAAAATCTGCCCATGCATGAGTACAGCAACAGCGAACATTGCAGTGTGTGTGAGTGTGTGTTTGCAAAGGTGTGAGGCACATCCTGTGGCTTGTGGCCTTGAAGGCAAGCAAAGGGCTGTGCCTTCTCACTTTCACACTTCGACTGATCATGAGGAAGGTGTCCGCACAAGAAAGAAGAGACATAAACAGCAGAACAACATCACTATGTGCAACATTTTCATGCACTGTTCAACTCAACGTTTCTTTTCTAACGTTTCCAATAGCTTGATCCTAGAGGAGTACCATTTCCTCCTCTCTCTATCTGACCATTTGTATTCAAATCACATTAGAGTCCCATTGAAAAGGCATCAGATAGGTTTTCTCCTCTGGCCCTTTAAAGAGATGACAATAAGAAAATATTGGATTGATATAGACCGTTCTACCAATTGAGGTGCTCAAAGAGCTTTACACAGTAAGGGGGGAACTCACCTCATCCACCACCAATGTGTGGCACCCACCTGGGTGATGCAGGCAACCATTATTTTGTGCCAGAACGCTCACCACACATCAGGTAGCATAGAATGAGCTCCAGGAACCAGAGGGCCTGGCCTAGGGAGCTACCCAGGAGAGAGCTCTCCAATGTAGGCAAAGGGGAGACAATGAGAGGCATTGCCTGAATTCAAAATGGATTATAAATATAGTTTTTTCTCTCACCCACCCCATAGTTACATAGTGAAAACTTATTTTTATAAATGTTTGCAAATATTTACATAAGTATTCACACCCCTGAGTCAATACATGTTAGAATCACATTTGGCAGCAAATATGAAAGAGTGGTGAAAATATGAAGAGTGGTGTTCAGTGATGTGTTGTGTTGGATTTGCCACAAACAACACTTTCTATTTAGGACAAATAGTTAATTTCTTTACCACATTTTTTTGCAGTTTTACTTTAGTGCCCTGTTGCAAAGAGGATGCATGTTTTAGAAATGTTTTATTGTGTACAGGCTTCCCTCTTTTCACTCTGTCATTTAGGTTAGTATTGTGGAGTAACTACAAGGGTGTTAATCCATCCTCAGTTTTCTCTTATCACAACCATTAAACTCTGTAACTGTTTTAAAGTACCATTATGGTGAAATCCCTGAAAGGTTTCCTTCCTCTCCGGCAACTGAGTTAGGAAGGATGCCTGTATCTGTATTGTTGGATAAGGGCTTGTAAGTAAGCATTTCACTGCAAGGTCTACTACACCTGTTGTATTTGGCGCATGTGACAAATACAATTGGATTTGTTCTCTCTAGTGACTGGGTGTATTGAAGTGTAATTAATAACTTCACCGCTCAAAGGGATATTCAACGTTTTACCCATCTACCAATAGGTGCCCTTCTTTGCGAGGCAAAGGAAAACCTCCCTGGTCTTTGTGGTTGAATCTGTGTTTGAAATACACTTCTCAACCTTACAGATAATTGTATGTGTGGGGTACACAGATGAGGGAGTCAATCAAAAATCATGTTAAACACTATTATTGCACACAGAGTGAATCCATGCAACTTGTAATGTGACTTGTTAAGCATTTTGACTTCTGAACATATTTAGGATTCCCATAACAAAGGGCTTGAATACTTATTTAAAAACATAATTCCACTTTTACATTATGGGGCATTGTGTGTAGGCCAGTGACACAAAATATCAATGTAATCTATTTTAAATTCAGGCTGTAACACAACAGCATGTGTAAAAAGTCAAGAGGTGTGAATAATATTTCTAAAGGCGCTGTACCTGAATCATCTAGTAATCTTCCATCCACACCCTCCACCTCCCTAGCCTGGTCTCAGATCTGTGCTGTGTAGCCAACTCCTATGGTTGTTGGCATTACACTTAGCAAAGGAGTAAACAAGAAAGCACAAACAGATGTGGAACCAAGCTACCACAGAGTGAGAGAAGAACATGAAAATGTGACACAGGCTATCAGCTGTGGTGGTAGAAATAATTAAACAGGATTTAGTGTGATTCCTTGACCCCTACACAAAGCAAAGGTGACGTCAGTGTGAGTGTGGTGACTGAATGGCTGGTGACTCACGCAAGGGTGTGTTGCTGCTGGTTGTTGTGTTAACGATAGGAAGAGAGAGGAGACTGAGATCATGGAAAGGCTTCTTGAGAGGATCCATCCATATCACCTTCTATGTCATCAAGCATGAGTTCATGACCACAGTGGTGGGTTTTCTTTCTCTCTTTTTCTCTTCTCCTCTTCTCCTCTCTTCTCTTCTCTTATCCTCTTCTCTCTTCTCCTCTTCTCTTTTCTCTTCTCCTCTTCTCTTTTCTCTTCTCCTCTTCTCTTCTCTTCTCCTCTTCTCTCTTCTCTTCTCCTCTTCTCTTATCTTCTCTTCTCCTCTTGTCTCTCCTCTCCTCTCCTCTCCTCTCCTCTCCTCTCCTCTCCTCTCCTCTCCTCTCCTCTCCTCTCCTCTCCTCTCCTCTCCTCTCCTCTCCTCTCCTCTCCTCTCCTCTCCTCTCCTCTCCTCTCCTCTCCTCTCCTCTCCTCTCCTCTCCTCTCCTCTCCTCTCCTCTCATCTCCTCTCCTCTCCTCTCCTCTCCTCTCCTCTCCTCTCCTCAGTTTTCATGTTTTCATCTCTGCCCGTACTATTCTGTTTCCCAGAATGAGTTACTGTTCTGTTCCTCTCCCATATTTCAGTGCTGTCGGAAAATGCAGAGAAATTCATAAGTCAGGGTAACAACCTGTCCCTCCTCCCTTCCCTTCCCTGGGCCCGTGGAAATATCCCTTTTGGAACATGTTGTCAGACGACTGCAAGCTGACAGGATTCTCACACACACGCAGGCTTATGGGTACACATGCGGACGCATGCTCATACACACACACCCGCAAACATACACACTTACACGTTCCCAATCCAAACAAAACAGGAATCACACACACTTAAACTTCACTCTGTTCTGGATAGAATGTATCTGCTTTGTACAGCATTTCTCTCTACAACATTCTGTATGTTCTGGATAGAATGTATCTGCTTTGTACAGCATTTCTCTCTACAACATTCTGTATGTTCTGGATAGAATGTATCTGCTTTGTACAGCATTTCTCTCTACAACATTCTGTATGTTCTGGCCAATAATAACCTCCAATATTCAAACCACCA
>NW_022262832.1:30000-32471 GCF_002021735.2 Oncorhynchus kisutch
AGAATCTCAAATTGCATTCTCATGGAGGGAAAACGTCCCCTCCTAATTCTGTGCGTCTCCCCCTCTCCCTGCCACATCAGCCTGTTTGATAGGGGGGCTTAATGACCGCCCACTGAGCGTTGTGAGAATGGCTGTAGGGCCCTCTTAACATTTTTGTAATACCCCCCAACCCCTTCTACCCCTCTACCCCTCCACTCTGTCCCCTCATCCAATCCTCTTTTCTTCCATCTTTCTGTGAGAGATGAATCAGATGCTTGGCTGAGCAATGCAGGCATCCGTTGTGGTCCTGCTGCTGTTACTGCTGCTGGTGCTGCTGCCTCTCTCTCTCTCTCTCATATCTCTCTTTTTCTCTCTTCTTTCCCTCCTCCCATCCCCCCTTTCTAATCCTCTTCTCCTTCTCTTTTTGACATTTCCTCTCCTTCTCTTTGCCCTCTTCACTCTCTCCTCTTTCTCTTGTATTCTCTCCCTCTTCTGCCCCACTTTGCCCCGCCACCCAGATCTCTCCATTTCACCAGTTGGCACAGTCTGGGCACTACAAGTGCCAAGCCCTCTCTAAGCAGACACCATTTTGTGGGTTGGATGATTATACAGGCAGGCTGTGAGAGAGACTGTGAGTGGAGAGAGAGAGAGAGAGGCTCTGGGATGAGTCTGTGAAAAGGTCATAGTCTGGGATCTCACCCAGCATCTCTCTCCTCACCGCCTCATGACTCCCCACGGTGAGGGGAGCAGAGATCACGGTTTAGCCTGACCCTGGGCCCTGCTGAACACACACAGATATACACACACGCACACAGGCACACACACAGGCACACACATACACAAACATGCACACACCTCTTTCTCAATCTCTTTTACTCTCTCACTTCCTGGAGATCTGCAGACCTCTCTTGCCATATGAGGTATAGTGAAGATCTACACACAGCGCAAATGTACACAAGTAATAACGAAATACAACATATGAGACTACAGCATTTGTGTATTCTATAAAGTATGTTCCTGCCCAAAGGATTAGCCCAGTCTGATAAACAGTGGTAAACCATCAGTTATTTCATGTATTAAATGGCACAGTGCTTCCACCATCCATTCTATGATAAATGAGCTACCCATGGGATGACGGAACAGAAAGCTTCTACATTCTAACCCAGGCCCATGTATGTACATGCATATCTAACATTCGTTTGCTGTAACACCGTCATGGACATTCCAACAGGAGTTGCAATCCACCGCATTTTGACCTTCATATCTGATAGCTTAACAGTAGCAGAAATGTTTTACATTTTTAGAACATGTGCCATGCCATTTCTCATTTGAAAACATTTATTCTGTCTTTTTGGCTCGGCTGTTGTGTCAATTTTACAGTCGCTTTGCACTACAAAAACGATGTATTTTGTTTCCCAGACTTGAGAAGTTAGCGTAAATAAGATAACATAGTAATTGTGGGTTAACATCGTCCACGCTTCATACAAGATGGTATACTTTATCCGGTCACAAATAGACACAACTTATATAGACTTAGACTATGAACGTATGTCATGGAGAAACTTTGAGATACACTGCGAACAGCATTGGTACATTGTGCCTACCGTTTTACGCATAGGCCTATTCCCGCTTTATAAAGTGCAATTATCTGTTAATAAACTTCAATCAATTCAAAGTAATTTTTTTGTTCAATTGCTGCTTTCATAACTATAGAATTATTTTACAATGTTTGGATTCAACACGGCTAAATAAATGCTCTCTAATAAAATAAACAATGTGGTGCTATAGAAACACTGTCGGAATGGAAGACCTACTATCTTCAATACACATCCAACAATGTGAATTAGAAACGGTTGTTTTTAAGCATCCTAATCCTTTATTATTCGGAATGAACAATCGAAGTTGATTGCCTTTACCTAAAAGTATTGGCACAGCTATTGACTAGAGATGCATCAGAGCCTGGAGCCAAACCAGTGAGTTTTTGCACCTGTGTGTTCAGAGGCGGATATAATGATCATATGGGTCGAGAACAACATTGGCTATAGGCCAACACGGCGGGAAACGTATCATGTAATCAAGGTGTGAGACCATGTATTAAAAGAGTCTACTTGCAAATGTGCAACCACACCCAAATGATTACCAATTCTCGCAGGGTTGGCAGGTTGGTTTATTTAGCCTATACCTGAATTTCTCACAGCCTACAGTAGTTTGTGAGTCTGGAATAGGGTTTATTAAATGGGGCGACATTTGTTTTACTTGAAAAGTAAATGCTGAAACAAAAACTACAACATCAAACCATATCACGTAGTTCAAACAGACAAATACCTTCTGAAACAACAATGTATTATGTGCAATGCGTTTCTAATCCTACTTTAGTATGCTCGTTCGTCTCTGTTCAGTGTGTGATTATACAAGGTAGTGTGTAGACTTTATGTGCTTGTGCTGATGAGTTGGATGTTGTATCGACCGCGTGAGAGACAACACAAAAAATG
>NW_022262832.1:32571-95186 GCF_002021735.2 Oncorhynchus kisutch
CGGCTGGTCTCTCTCTCACCCACGGGATAACCTAGGCTACCCGCCCAAAGGCACCACACACCACTCCGTGCTTCACGGTGTGGGGACAGGGAGATGCATAGACGGCTGAAAGCCTAAAGTACGGGGGATGGGTATCACATTTATGGAAACCGTAATGACATGCACTGCTCTTCGGCATTTCAGTTGGCGACCTCATATTCTCCAGTCCCCCGGCGGCCTGTCTGTGTCGGCTGGACGGTCGGTCTCAGAGCGCTGCCTCTGCGCTGTGTGGGGAGGGAAGGAGCAGGCCTGTGTGTTCGGCTCGCTCTGCTCTGGTCCCGGGGGATGGGGGAGGGGAATCGACATGGGAGGTTGTAATTGCCAAATCTTCTATAAAGGGAGGTTGCCCCGCTGGACGTCTCCGGTGTAAAATCACACCACGTTATTGCTTTATGATGCCGAAAGTTCACGGGGACTGCCGTGTCATCACGGGTTTTGCTCAGTGTTTTGCTTAAACATTCATACCGTAGCATAGAATACCTACTACATTAATGCTGTGTGTTAGCCACATTCGCTAATGCACAGCGGTTGCGGGTGCGTCGAGTCCAGCTGCCATGGGCTAGTGGGTCATATTTACGAGAATGTTATGACTTAAGGCCTCAACCAGGGAGCAATTATTTCATATGGACATGACTGTGCATATGATCACAACAGAATAATAACGTCCTGCACAGCTCTCTCTCTTCTTTTTGTGGGAAGAGTTTTGTAACCCAAACAAATATAATGTTATTCTTGGTAGGCTATAGTTCTCTGGAATCTAGTTATAAATTCATTTATTCAGTGAGTGTAATTTACTCGGGAATACAACCCAATATATTCAAATGCATAGTTAATAATAGACCATTGTGTTCACCTAATCCTTATGCAGGGTAGATGCTGTTGTGCAGCAGTTATTTCATTTCAGTAAACCTTACTTCAACCTTGTATTTATTCAATTTCATACACACCTTGTCACCTAATCTTTATGCAGTGTAGATGCTGTTGTGCTGCAGTTATTTCATTTTCAGTAAACCCTACTTCAACCTTGTATTTATTCAATTTCATACACACCATGTGACCCTAATTAGGATTTGGACTGTGACAGAACCATAGGGAGGTGTAAGGACTGGCGGTGGGAGAGGATGTGGAAGAGAGGGGGAGATTCTCCCCCTGCTGTAGAACTAATTGAATTCCTTCATTATAATGAGAATATGGAATGATGGGCATATTACTATGGAGAGAGTTATGCAAATACAGACAGACCAGAATGCTTTGCAGCATGTCACACACGGGTCTTCATTAGTCTTCAAATCAGAATTCCGCTTTCGACCTTGAAGAGATTATGTCAAAAATAAATTGGTCTAGAGATGCTACGGAATTATTAATAAGACCAATAGAGGGATATATTTGCAAACTTAGTTTTGTTTGTGCACATCTGTCAATATGTACAGTTAATTAATATGTTGTAAAGCTACCAGTATGTCAATACGTCAAACATCTTTTGATGACACAAGATGATGTTTCCTGCCAACCTCCACCCTCATGGTAAATATATGTTTTTTTCATCATCTTTTACAGAGAGAGACAGGAACAGTTGATGGGATATCGTAAACGTGGACCAAAACCAAAACATCTCTTAGTCCAGGTAACGATCATCATCCCCGCCTATTGTTTTTATGTTTAATAGTTACATTTGTTTAAAATAACAGGATTTTCAGTCAGCCATTCTGTTGCCATGCCACTGAACAGCAGAGAGAGAGAGAGAGAGAGAGAGAGAGAGAGAGAGAGAGAGCAGAAGTTCCTGTAACACACCAGTGTCAGGTGTTTTGGAGATCCCTGTCATTATATCTGTGGTTATTTGTGTAGATTTGCATTAGGAAAGAGAGAGAGAGGTATGGGGCCCTCCAGCTGGTCTGACCTACACACTCATCATGAAACCCAGTTGTTGCCTCAGGCTCTGGAAGTATTGCTTGAGCGCATTCATTTTATTTTATGCTAATAGCCACATGTGCAAATGGCTGTTTCCCTTTAAGATTTTACAAGTGTTATTTTCTCCTCCCCAAATGAATAACTATGTTGCCTATGGGAAATTTGGTATGCCATTCCATTTTCACGCGAGCAATTTGTTAGCTCTAAAATGTGCCTTTTCTAGAATTATTCAAAGCAGAAGTGAAAGAATAACAGAACATAGTTCACAGTTCCCTGAGGTTGAGTATTTTGTAAGAACACACTTGGAGCCAGATTTAATTACAAACGGCTAGTGATTTAGTGCCACTGTGTTTATTACTACGAGTAGTCAAGCCCTGAAAACCCACATCATTTGAAAAACAACAAAATGGCAGCCCTGCCACTTAGTTTGCTACAAAGCTGACGGATAAGGCTGGAGAAATGTAACCACTCTCAAGTTCATAGATATGGATGCAAGGATAGACAATCCTCAAAAATGTCTGTACAAAGTGGGCCTTTAAGAGACACCACATTGCTACAACCACACGTGGTTTGACATCAAGGATCAAGCGTGACATGTCTAGTGGCACCTCAGTGACCCTGAGGTCATAGACATAGCGTCTTCCTCCCCTTTCTGAAATAGCATTCTCATGGCCTGGGGGGTGGGTCATGCATGGGAAGTGGAGAGGGAAAGAGGGGGGAGGGATCTGAGAAGATGGAGGAAGGAATCCCAGGAGGAGAGCACTGACTGGATGCTCTCCTCACACAAAGTTATAGATCGGTTGTCTGTGTCCTTTATGCCAGGTTAGCCAAGAACTAGAATGTAATGTTCCGATAACATCTGAATCCCAATGTACAAATGTAGCCATTAGCCAAGGCCTGTGTGTTGCATTTAGGCTTACAGTATGTGGATAATTTATGCAATGATATTGTATTCTTGTGCTCCGACAATGTCTTGAATTACCCTTGAGGGGATTTATAATGTCCTTTTGAATTGGATTGGATTGCTGGCTATGGCTAAGGACTAGTTATGAGAAGCAACATAGCATAAATGTAGACTTAGGATAGATTTCTGTTGGTTATCTTTTGCCTTTTCTATCTCCCTCATCAGTTAAACCCAAACAATAAAGATGAAAGGAGTGCCTTCATTTTTCAGAATAATAACCTTCCATTGTCTTCCGACCTTTTCAGCTTCCCTCGTTTGCACGGAGATCCAGCATCCCTGCTGGATTTGAGGAGACGTCTCCGGAGGCCGAGAACCACCTCAGGTCAGACCCGATCCAGATGCACCGCTCCCAGCCCCAACAGTACCAGCTGAACAGCAAGAAGCACCACCAGTACCAGCCCAGCAAACAGGAAGTCTCAGCGGACCAGCTAGGCAACGGGAAGAAGAAGTTATTCTATCAGCTCAACAGCAAGAAACACCACCACTACCAGCCTGACCCTAATATGTACAACACCCAGTCCACCAGGCCCAAAGACATGGTCAAAGGTCAGGAACCCAGTCCGCCCACCAATCCCAACCCTGGGTGGAACCTGCCGCCGGCACTGCAGCAGAAATGGGTTCGCGACAAAAACACGGGCTGCCTGAGCAAAGTCAAAGACGTGACGGTGGTGGAGATGAAGAAAGCAGTGGTGCGTGTCAACGAGGCTGAGAGCGAATGCGCCCTGAAGCCCAGCCCAAAGGAGGCAGCCCTTCCCAGTGCTGTCAGCAGCAAGATGAAGATCATCAAGAACAAGAACAAGAATGGACGCATTGTCATCGTCATGAGCAAGTACATGGACGGCAACAAGGCTGGGGCGGCCAAGGGTAAACACTCTTCAGACTTGACTGGAGAAGAGAAACCTCAACACGCTGAGCAGTCAGACATGTCCAAGGTACAGGGAACCACCAATGTCCCTAAAGAGATCTGTAATGCCAGTTCCATGCCGGCCGCTGAGCATCCCAAGAAACACTCTCCAGAAGACGGACATTTCTCCAAACCATCGCCCAGCACGGCTGAGGAATACAACACAGAGGTTGCGAGGGGCCAGGCGGACTTACCGGATGATCACCCCCTACAGCTAACCACCAACCCAACCCCTTCCCCCTGGGCGATGGATACTAGCCTCCCCACCCCTAGCCCTATGGACCAGATCCGGACACTCCCCACCACAAATAACGACCGCAAACGCAAGCTCTCCCACCCCGAGGAGGACAGGGGCGCGTGTAAAAAGTTTCTGAGCTCCAGGAGCATCAGTGTCCCCAGTGCTGTGCCCACTCCGCCCCAGGACAAGCCCATGGACCTCCACCTCATTGTCCCCCGCCGGAGCAGCAGTAGCGGGTATGGGTATGAGATTACGGACACCAGCACCAGTCAGGAAGAACCTATGGATCTTAGCTGTTCTAGAACCAGAAAGCAACCTGAACCTGAGCCAGTGCCAGAGCCAGAACCGGAGCATAAGGATCCAACTGCAGTGGTACAGGAGTCAGAGACAACAACAACGACAACAACAACAGCAACAACAACACAGAGAGGAGACTAAAGAAGAGTCTGTCTTAATGTTATCTCCTTTTATGGGCACACATTGTCATCACTGACATCACCACGAACTGTCTCACGGTCACTTTTAAGGAATACGTTTCTGTTTAACAGTCCCTGGACCAATCGAAACAGAGGACTACTGATTTGACGGCCTTATCAATATGTGTATATGTAAAAAGAAACGTGAAGATTTGTACATATGGAGATTTATAATTTATAATTCAAAATCATACATTTCTTATGATGTTTTATACTTCAAACTCTTCGGTAATGTGGTTGCCAAGAAAGTGCCCTCATGGATTTCAGTGACTGCATTCAGGTGGATGTTAATTACTAGTGAAATGTCCATTATGAAATATCAAGTCATATAGAATAGCTTTTGCTGTTGTGGCTGATGGTATATACCAAACATATACAATCTTAGAAAAAAGGTTTGAAAAGTTTTTTTGTCTGTCCCCATATGAGAACCCTTTCTGGTTCCAAGTAGAACCCTTTTGTGTTCCTGTAGAACCCTCTGTGGAAAGGGTTCTACATTGAACACAAAAGGGTTCTACTGGAACCAAAGGGTTCTACCTAGTACCGAAAAGAGTCCTACAAAGGGTTCTCCTATGTAGACAGCGAATGACCCTTTTAGGTTCTAGATAGCACCTTTTTTTCTAAGAGTTTAGCCTGAGATGTAAGCCGTTTTATACATACAGTATATTCTACTTAATAATGGCGGTTATTTTGGTCCATAAGTAGATGATGTTGAGTAACTATGGTGATCAAAGATCCGTTTAAAAGCACTTCATTGCATTCACCTATGTGTGTATATTCATTTGTACTATGTACTGTATATGTATTCTCCATATGATTTATACGTATTTCCATTGCTTTACAATCCCCTCCGGCCAGGTGTGCTCAGTCTGAGGCTACTGTGTCATATTTCACATTGGTGACTTTTGTTATTGTTTGTGAGTGCAGGAGAAATGAATGGAAGAAGAAATGCAAATATCAATGTTGGGTGTGCCGGGCACCCACAGCAACATCATACAGACCCCGTTTCACCGAGGGGTGTACTCTGACATGAGATTGAAGCGAACTTCCGACAAATCCTCCAATGCTCTCGTTTGAAAACTAGAGTTACACACATATATTTCAACTAACTGAACACCGGTTTCAGCAAACCCTGTCAATCTTAGCCATGAGCTGCTACATTGCATGTTTCTTTTTTGGAAAAAAAGGTATGTATAGAACTTGCACGGTGGCAGGAAGGCAAACCATTTAAGAAATTAGCTCTCAGAGCTGAGTCATTTTTCCTTTAAGATAAATTCTGAATTGACTTGTGACCCTAATTAGGTGATGCATTGCATTGGTGAAGACCCCACAGATGGTCTACTAAGCCCATACAGCAGGTCTATGTAGGACTATTTGTGGCAGGTCTATGCAGAACTATTTGTGGCAGGTCTATGTAGGACTATTTTTGCATTTAAGTTTGACCTTATGACAGGTGATTGTGACATTTTTCTCAGAGGAGGCTGGTAGGAAAGGCTTATCGTAATGGCTGGAGTGGAATAAATGGATTGGAGTCAAACATATCAAACATATGGAAACCACATGTTTGACTCCGTTCCATTAATTCCATCTCATCCTTATAATGACTGTCCTCCTATAGCTCCTCCCACCAGCCTCCTCTGCATTTCACACATACAGTAGGGGCATTCATCTTAACTTGAAATTGACGCTTGCTTACAAAGGCCTGATAGATTGACATGTATAACTTCTTTGTCTTTAGCTTATCGAAGCTACCTGGGTTACAAGTCATAGATGTGTATTTCAGTGTTTCTAACACCCATCTCTGTGCAAAATATAAAAGCTAATTGTGAGTCGCTTATGTTTAGAGGCTGATATTTGATCCTAACACACATGATCCCAATGAGCACAAGCTCTTTTGATATTGCTGCTAAAGTGTAGTTAGAGTTGTTTCTTCTGTCGTTGAAACCTTGTTGGATGTAACCTACATTACAGTCTAAATTGCCTTCGATGCACACTGAATGCAAAGCAAGAAAGGAAATGACAGATTATGGATTTACATATGATTGTTATGATGATAATGATTAAATAGATATTATTTATTATCATTATTATTTTGCTGTCCAAAACTAAGCTCACTTAGATGCCCTCTGCATTAGAGGTGGAACATCTTATACCTGTCTGTACAACATTTAGCACAACTTTGTAACATTTTGAATCCTTTTGGTTACCATTGATTTGTTGGAGCCAGGTTACATTTCCCTGCACTTGTTGGTTCAAAGGCAAAATAATTGTTTTAAGGTGTGTTCCGATGGGGAGGGGCTGGAATTAGTACTGTTGGCACAGCTATGGTATGTTTTACAATAAAGCAAGAGAACTGACCTTTTCTGACATTGTCTGACTTTGGCCTGCTATGGGACATGCTGTGCATGACATTCAGTTCTTAAGGCAAATGAATTGAAGTATTATTTCAGTCAGTATGGGAAAAATATTTTATTTTTAGACTGGCACATTGTAACAGGCATTATAATTGCCTTCAACTACCCCTAAAAATATTATATATATATATATTTTTTAAATAATGATTCACCTTATTCTACTTATATGCCATGCGATGTTCCTTTATTTGGACACTAAAGTTAATATTTAGGCCTTGGCTACCGACCATGTTTTTTGTTTTCAACTTGACAAAAATGGCTAACTTTCCTTTAAAAACATTAATGTTAATAATGTGACCTCTGAATAGAACCACATATGAAGTTGCATAAGCACATATACAACCCAGAACAAAGGGCCTTCTGTCTTAAATAACTGTTAAATAACTGTCAAATAACTACTGGGCACTTGTGTTATTACTACCTTACTGATGGGTTATTCTTCTGTTGGAGCGAGACAGCTTGACCCTTGGCAGGAATGTAATCAGAACTACCACATAGAGGGGGGGGTGAGGGTCTTATGCAATATCACATTGTGATTGATACCTCTTGTATCACAATGTGAAAGGCTTTGTAGAATGGGAGGGAAGACCTCTATTAGACTTTCACTTCTATCAACCAAGTCTCACGTCTTTTACATTAACTTTGAATAAGACGCACAGCTGCACATTTGTAGGCTGTTTGATGTAGGCTACAACTGACGTATTCTCACACTCACTCCATTTTTGTAAGAACACAACTGAGGCTTTTACAAACTCACGTGCCGTTTCAGCAATGTGTCTTGGTCTGACTACATACAATATTTGTCCTTCAGGTAAGTTCTGTCATGGGTGGTAGGCCTCGTCTTCGGTTGTTCTTTTCCCCACACACGCATAACCTTGGCCTATCCAGTAGGCTCGTCTAATGAGCATGCAGTCGATCTATTCATAATTCGGCCTATTTGGGCCGTGAGATGCGTCAGGTTGCCTTGTCTTTTGGTGGGAGACGTGCTGTGAGAGTTATACATTTGTCAACTGTATCTAGGGTTTCCATAATGACCAATTGAGATGTATGCTTAACTCTATTTAGATGTGCATGGTAGCCTACAGTAACTCCCAAAGCCCAATTGATTGACAACCCAAATTATGGATTCGAATGCAGTTGCAAAAAAAGCGCACATACCTGGAATTTTGTCGAGTTTACAGGCGGGCGCTTCTCAATGACTCGGGCCCAGACCAGTCAAGTGTAACAAGGAAAGTAGAACTATCTATATTGGGAGGGAGTATGCATATACATAAACGTTACATGAACATCAGAACATGTTGAATGGCTTGTTTAGACTTCATAATATGGGCCATGACCTTGTCTATAGACCTAATCTAAAACCAGTGTAACCATTACATTGTGAAAGACCTTGGACTGGACTGGAAAACATGCCGAGGTCTTTCATTGGGAGTTGCTTATCAAATAATGTTTTTCGGCACTGGGAGTTGCTTATCAAATAATGGGAGTGGCACTGGGAGTGTGCCATTCAATTTTGGAACAGATAGATATGTCAAGATTGATGGCCAATTTAACACATTTTGAGAAAAGTTTTAATCGGCTGGTAGCCTAGCGGTTAAGAGTGTTGGGCCAGTAATTGAAAGGTTGTTGCTTCTAATCCTAGAGCAAACTAGGTGAAAAAAATCTGTCCATGTGCCCTTGAGCAAGGCAGTAAATGTTGCTCCTGTATTAAATGTAAATTGTGCGATGCACGCACATGGGGAGTGTCCCGTGATGTCCTTATTTGAAAGCATTTTTCAGGAAATAGCTGGTTCTATTCATCCTAAAAGCAGGGACAAATAAAATCATTTCAGCAATTCTCTTTTGGAATGCGTTCGCTTCTAAATAGAATTTCCTTTATTTGATCCATGCACAAAAGTCAAATTACACATTCAACTTTTTTGTAGCTTATCAAATGTTGTTTCATATTTTTGCAGATAGCTCTCATACACAAAACCAAGCGGAGTTTTTGACAAGTCCTGCACATTTCTAGAAGCGCAGCGCGGTACGTCTGAATTGCTCTCTGGGCTATATCATGCCAATAAATGTTGAAATTGTCCATAGAATGGAAAACCGTTTCGCCATAGATTTGAGTCTGATCAGGTAGACTATATCGGTGTCATATATAGGCTCACTGACATCCCTTTACATTTGTTGCAAGTTTGAAATTTCACTTTGGGCTTAATCACTTTGGGCTTAATAATCACAACTTTAAGAATTCAAAGCTCTCAAGTTTGCACTGTCCATGTTCATGGCCACATATTTTAGACATTTTATTTGGTAGGTTAAAGTGTATAACTGTATTATAATCGTGTTAATATAGCCTATATAATTTTACAATCGTCAATGGTTCTTAATCGGATATCATTAGGCTAAGAGCAATAGAGAATGGGTCTATTTTACCTAGAATGGCGGTTCTTTGTTTGGTGAACCATATAGAAAAGTTAAAATTAATTGGTTTGCGTGGTTTCATCATGCATTTCAGGAATGAGGACTTTATCGATGTGTGAATGAAGGTGAATGAAGGCTACATTTCGTTTGTTGAGGCATCTACTTTCCAACTGTCCCCCAAGTAGCCTATGTGTTTGTTTTCCGTTTTCAGCGTTAAATGTTTAGATGTTTACAGCTGAAGTAACTTAACAAATGTTTATCATTAAACAATTCGGCACATAGCCAGCTTGTATCAGTCTCCATTTGATTTGCTCTGGATTCCGTTGTAGACGCAAGGGTTAGAGGATAGCTATATTGCATCTACGTTAATAAGTCTTCCTTTTTTAGGATAATATCTTGGCCCTATAGTCAAAGGTTCCATTATTCATACACAGCGTGTGTGACTTGCTTAAAATGAGACAGCCATTTTCTCTCGTCTATAACCGCTTCAAGCAGCGGATCGAATGTTCGCAGGGGCTTTGCGGTGTATGAAATGGTCGCTCGGCATAACGCGCTGAGAGTTGGAGGTGTAGCCTAATAAACTACAGATTTGAGTTGTGCAATGGGCGTTCCATGTCAGTTTCAATACATAATCAGATTCTGAATTTGCTTACTGACCGAAGAAGCACGCCATTTTAGTTTATTACACAGTGTAACATAGGCAAATGCAACGTTGACGTAGGCATTTCGAGAAATTGTATTTGATCTTAACGAAAGACAGAATCACTAGTAAGGGGAACGTACAACCTTAGTTTTGGACATATGCACTTGGATAGTAAACAACAGAAATGCTTCATCGAAATTCATCAACAACTCTATTTTCAATCAAGGTGTTAGGTGTGGCTAGCAAATCGCCAAAGGTGCACATACTACATATCGGAAAATAGGTTTAAATATATCTGGAGTTGGGACATACTCTTGTAAAAATTGGCCCATAAATTGTTCTTCTGCTGTCTAAAGGATAACCGAATGTAGTTCCAGGCAGAACACTTTGTGGTTCCAGGTAGACCCCATTCACCCAACAAATGAACCCTCAATGAATACTTTAAGAACCATTTTGGTGAAAATGTTCTGTAACTTAAAGGGGTTCTATATTTGGGAGAGCCGAATAACCCTTTATGATTCAATGTAGCCCATTTTTGCCCCATACACACAGTCATATAAGGCGAGGCCACTTGGCGGTCAATTTGAAGAATATATAATTAGGCTACAAGACGGGCCATTGATCTGGAACAAGAAAACACACACAGGACTATCTTTACATGTGAAGGACATTAAAGAAATAGCCAACCTCAAGATCGCATAAGAGATCGCATGACTCTGAGATGACTCAGCTTTCTGTAGTCAAACAGAAACCTCGTTGTACACGTTGGAGCATATAAATAGAACAAGTGCGATGTTTCACATTCCCCCTTTATCACCACACCACAACCTTCCAGTGCAGCCAGCCATTGCTGTATCATCTTACATTTACAGACGTAGCCTACTGCAAGGCGTATTTGCCATGAAGCCTAGGGCAAACAACAACTAATAACACCAATCAATTCGAATGACTGTTTTGTGTATTTTTTATGAGATTTTTTAAGCACTTCTGATGGGGGCCAGTAGCATACGCCTATATAGCAGTCTAATTATAAAGGATTCACAAATAAGTCAATTAAATGTAATTTGTGAAGATTACATTTATTTTGTGTTAAATCATGGCCAAACACTAATATAATCCGCCAAGATGTATTTGCAGCATCGTTGTTGAATAAACATGAGAGAGAGAGAGAGAGAGGCACAGTAAATTCAGTTTGCTTCGAGGCTGTGGTTCTTCTTCTCGAGCTGAAAACATACATGTATTTTATGTGTGTCTGTGGTTTTCCTCTTACTCAGGCTACGCGTTTTGCACAACAGATAATGTCCTCCATGAAAGTAGGACAGCGATCAGCACTTGCGAGTACTGAGCTGAGTAACCGCGGTTGCCCAGAAACGAGCGAGCCAATAATATTTTACCAACTCGCACTGTGTATCCATGTATGGCTGTCGCCATTGCTGCACTGCAGTAAAGCTGAGACCAATCATCGAGACCACAAAATATGGAGTCCTGCAGTTAGGTGTTACCTAGGCTTAACGCGTTCCCTTAATAAAATATAGTCGTTTTAATACCCACATTGCGCTGAAATGTCGGTATCATGATTTGAGCGTATCAAAATGGTGGTGGCATATGATTTCCAATGCATCCCATGCATCTTTTGTCCGCTGTCCTTTGTCTCCTCGTCCGTAATAAGGCTACAGTGGCCATATCTACGTGTTATGTTGAACATGTGTTGTTGGGTAACATTGTAGGGCGAAATAATCTGGCATCTGAAGGTCAAATACGGAACAAATCCGATGTACATTCTGCTCTCCCCTTCGCATAGGCTCTAGAGCCATTCCACCAAACGAACGAGCGTTTTCTTTCCAAACCCGAAGCATATTGTCGGTTTGATGAACCGCTAAGGCGTTATAAACACTATATTATCACACATTGTGCACACTAGTCATGCTTTGTATGCTATTCAGTAATATACTGTAATTGTGTAACAGCAGGCTTTCCCTGTTTCTTTTGATATTGTGGAAACGCCTGAGTAATTTAGTCATATATCAAATCACATTGTTGACAGAAACGCTCCATAATTCCGTTATCATACAAAGTTGTAAAATAGCTATAATGTAATGTTTAGTATGATATGTAAGTCTCTCTCGCGTTCTCTCTCTCCTTCTCCCTCTCCCCCCCCCCCCCCCTCTCTCTCTCTCTATCTAAATCAAATTCATACATATCTCGTTGTCTCATTATATTTTCATAACTCGTATGATTCCTTTTGGTAACTATGCCCCTTTTCGATAGATTATTCTCTTACTTGTACAACGTAGTTGTGTACAAAAAATGCAGGCTACAGTTGATTACTTGATTTTTCCCAATTTCCTTTTCTGAAAAAGTTTAACCTTTGATTTGGACTTGTATAACACTGTACTCTAATGACTTAGGCCTACTCTTAAATACATACAGAAGATAACAAACATGGGTTTTCGCAGTTTGATCTTCATGTAATTCATAGCTCTGCCTTCATTACCCTTTATGTTTCACTAAAGAAAGGTTGTAGTTTGCATGGATCAAGGGACAGAACTCAAGGGGTTTATATTTTTATTAATTTGTTTAATAAGTTACCCAAATACTATAGGTTTCAAATGAATGTAGGTTTCTGTAGGATATGTTTCAGATCTCAGAGTTATCTCTTTATTATAGGAGGCGTAAATCATATTATTCTTTGCTCATGTATAAAAATTCCGTATAAAAACAAAATCGTTATGAAAAACACAAAGCCTAAAAACTTTCGTAAGTAAGCCTAATTATTAAAAAATGTATAAGTTCATGAGGCAATTAAAGCAACCATAGCGTCTTGATAATAATAATAAACAATAACATTCGTTATAGTAAATACAAAAACTGGTATACATTTTTAACAAACCAACATAATTTATTTGAAGTAATTTGGTTATTTAGCAATGTATTAATATTGTTACGATTATTATTAGTAAGTATAAACATCATTTTTGTTATTACCTTGTGCTAGATTATGTTATATGTCATTATCATGTCATTCTTTTTTCCAGAGACCTGTTTATTCGTGTTATGGCTATGTTATCATATGTTCACATTTCTATGGCTAAGTTGTGTTTGAAATATTTGATCGTTTTCAGTTGTGTTTACCTATTCATCTTCAGACAGTAAAACTTAAAATTCAACTCTTCTTAATTTGACCTTTAATTGTTTTCATAAATTCATAAATCTTCAACCGAATTAGTTTTTTTAAAACTATCGGAAGACCAGAGAGACCAGAGATTCAGAACCCCACAATTGAGTAAATTACCCATGAAAAACAAACAATATCTTCATGAAAATGATACAACTTGAAAGGTCAATTTTAATTGACCTTTGTAGAGTTTAGCCTCACGTAGTTGGACATTAATGAACAATAGCGCAAGATTATAAAATAACATACTTTCCCATCTCTAGGCTACACATAGCTATCCTATGCATTTGTATTTAGGTTGGTGCATGGGATTCCTGGCAACTAGCTTATCAGTTAGATTCGGTGGAAATACAATCGAGCTCCAAGGTCATGTTCTTATTGATTCTCACTTTGATATTTTCATATCAAATTAATGAATGCTCTTTTTTATATTTCTAAATGCCGATGACTGGCTATTTAAAGATATGTTCAAGGAAATAGTCACAATGCAAGGTAAGAGGTTGGGTAGACTATACAATGAATTTAAATTAACTAATTATTTTCAAATGGATAATACTTTGGTGTGCCATAGTCAGATGGTTATTTATTCGCTTATGCCAAAGACATTCCTGCGCACAAACCAGACAACCACCAAATCAGCGTCATTTCCTTAGACTCAATAGGAATTAACTCCTCCCCTTCACTTAGCAACCCAGAGCACGTAGCAACAGCTGAGCCAATGCGCTCTACCAGATACGGTCCCACCGACAGCGGTGCTTGGCAACCCGTATAAAACGTGATGACGTCTGCCTCACTGAGCGTATTATGGGATGTGTGGAATTAAACAGCGAAGGCAGTAGATAGAAGAAAAAATATATAGCTT
Source organism: Oncorhynchus kisutch (assembly GCF_002021735.2). Classification (NCBI taxonomy): domain Eukaryota; kingdom Metazoa; phylum Chordata; class Actinopteri; order Salmoniformes; family Salmonidae; genus Oncorhynchus; species Oncorhynchus kisutch. Next base: position 46,601 of record NW_022262832.1, read on the forward strand.
ATAAACGAGGTTGAAGTAAACATGGAGCTATCGGCTGTTGGAGAGCGTGTCTTCGCTGCCGAGTCCATCATCAAACAACGCATAAGAAGAGTACGCAGTTTATTTTCGTTACACCTCCGCGTTTCTAACAATAATGTATGCTAATCGTGTGTTTGTGCACCATCGCAATGACATTCTATCGACAATAAGTAGGCCTAATTCTCTCCATATTTGTTATATTGCAGGGTCGAATGGAATATCTTGTGAAATGGAAGGGCTGGTCTAAAAAGTGAGTAGGCTACACTCTGGTTTGGAAGCTGACAGCAGAGCTTCCAGCCTGTCGTGTTATCTCTCGAATGCTTGTTTTTATGTGCACCAACGTGTGCTCATGACATGTTAAGGCCATGTAACCGAGGCTTGTTGATTGCGTACAGGGCATGGTTTTGGTAACATTCGCGTACTTTGCTTAGGCTATTTTAACGCAAAAGCACACGATAAGAGTGTTGCTAACATTAGCAGATTGCTACCTCCACATACGTCGCTGTCCGCAAAGGCAATACCATAATGAAAGCAACGAGATTCTCAGCCGACATGGTTTCATTTGGTGAACGCTTTCGCCACAAATGTGATACTCTTCTTACGCTACCGTATCGTTCTTTTGGATAGATATAGCACCTGGGAACCAGAGGAAAACATACTAGATGCGCGCCTCTTCGCTGCGTTCGAAGAAAGGTAAGGTTTTGACAGCACAGCAGGCCTCTTCTGGCAGAGTGCGAATATGTCATCTTGGGCTATCCCCAACAGACGACACGCATTTAACAACTCAAATATGACTAAATTATTTCGAGCGAGTTACGTTTCATACGAAAATTGTATGTATTTATTTCACAGGGAGCGTGAAAGGGAGTTATTTGGGCCTAAGAAGAGGGGACCGAAGCCGGAGACATTTCTGCTGAAGGTGGGGGAATTTAACAGTGACTGTCATGAGTTAGTTAGTCCATGTTTCAGTCATATTTATTTTCTTACTTATCACCTATGTTTTCCGACAATTGAATCATGAGTGTTGTGGTCTGATAGAATGTCAGACTACAAAATGTCTGATATTCAGCTAATAAATAGATGAACGTGCAACATTGTCTGTTATCTTGCTCTTTAATTTAATTTTTTACCTCTGCTTTAATTTCCGTTTTGATGTTATTGTTCAAGCTCCTAGTTGAATAAAGTAACACACGTTTCCAAGTTACAGTGGGAAATAAATGTATCGCAAAAGAGTGAATGCATGGGGCTTACTTTTTGTTCAAACATTGTCATTACCAACCAAATTGGCATCATTGTAATAAGGATTTTGGTGTAGGGAAATGGCATGTGGATGAACAATGTCAAATAGGCTATAGGCCTATTTCATTGTTGGAAAATATCTGCAATGATACAGCTTATTAATAACAGGATTTAGCCTTCCAAGTACATGTTTATGAACCCCCATACTTATCTAACTTGACCACCTTTATACAGGCAAAGGCGAAAGCCACAGCAAAGACTTATGAATGCAGAAGAGAAATGCCAAGGGGGATTCGTGTTTCATACCCTGTTCCGATGCCTATGATTACACCGAGAGCTCGAGAGGGACTACGGGCTGTCGTGCCCACAATCTTTCCCCCTAGCACGGTCAACCGAGGAGAGAGCGTGAGGGTCAGACTGCCAGAGACAGAGAGAAGGCTGCGACCGGCGCCTCCGCTCCCATTCATGGCTGAGGAATTTGTCAACATCCCTAAAAAAAGGGGACCTAAACCCAAGTTGCGTTTACGATTCAACATGGAGCCAGACAGCTGTCCAACAGAGGAGCCCGCGAAGAGGAGTCGGTTAGAGGAGCAGCAGGTCCCATACGGTCTGTCTAAAATGTCCAGACATTGTCATCATGAAGGCGAAACATCTAAGAGAAGTGTCATCCAGTTGACACGCAGGTTTCAAGAGGGAACGAGCATTGTGCCAAAATCAAACAAAGCTCAAAGACTGCTGGGGACTGTGTCCCATCCTGGCACCCATAGCCATGACGGTAGACTCGTCCATAAGGCTAGACTCGATCAACAGAGCCGCAGGACTTTAGAATGCCCTGGGGGCATGTCTGTCCCACACCCCAAACTGAAGCATGTGTCCAAAAACCATTTCTACAGAGCCAGTGACTCTTCTTCATCCATGCAACAGTCTAGGCCCATTGTTGTCGCCAAATCACCTGCATCGAGGAGTTCTGGAGAGCAGTCAGCAGTGTCTTGGAGGCCTTGTCTGGATAATGTTGAGAAGGTGGTGGTAACCGATGTGACAACAAACTTTTTGACAGTCACCATCAAAGAGAGCAGCACAGACAAAGGATTTTTCAAAGATAATAGATGAAATGAAGTCAGTATCTGCTTCACATAACATGACTAACAATGCAACAGCTATTTGTAAGAACTTAGTAATAGCTTAATCATGATCATTTGAGATCCATTTTCTATAGGCCTAACTATATCCAGAGTGTATGTTTAATATGTATTATGTCAAAGTATTTAATGTAATAATGACCAAATTAAACATGTCTATATAGTTTATTTGAATATAATTTTTTGGATAACTATTTCATATTTTCATTTAAACTTTTATACATTAATTAAGAGTCTTACATTTCCTCACCTTCTAATGGGGCTTTCAATTCAGCCTGGTTTAAATGTGGTATGCTATAGAGGTATGTAATAGCTGTTATTTAATATAGCAATAAGGACTTTCCCTAATGTTTCATACCATTTTCTGTACACATTTAAAAAAGATATTTTAAAAATATTTTCACATTTTGTATTAACATAATTGCAAGGATAGACATGCATGTAGACCTACCTAGTGTAAAGTAGGCCTAATGTTTAAAAATATTTGGAAAATACCTTCCATTATCCATAGCATATTCTATGCAATAAACCGATAATATTCGTGTGAAAATGTATGTCAGGTAAGGTTCAATGGACGAACTTGACCTATAGTTAACAATTACCCTAATAGTTGGAGCTCGGCGGTTGAAATGTTCCCTGGACACCCTGATGTGTGTCAAATCAGTTCAGCACAGCTGGGGCTGGCGATATTTTAGTTATGACTTCCACTGAACTGCTTTAGAAAAATGCAGGAGCAAAACACATCAGTTTCCGATGCTGAGTTAATTTGTTTTGGGATTTGAGGTAATCATTTGTAAAAATGTATTTTGTTGGCTTATTCAAATAGCCATTTGGGAATTGTTTCAAAATAACCCGTCTGTGGATTTTCATGACACGACTAATTGTTTGCTTGAAGAAACCTTCGAACAAGATAATTAAATGGGACAATGATTAACGGAGGTTTGGGGTTTCTTCAGGCAAACAATTAGTTGTGTCAAGAAAAGTCGGTGTTTAAGGACCGGACTGGTCAGAGTTGAACTTTTTGACAGTGTCTAAATGGTAGGTTTACTTCAGTTAGGGTAGATAACAATTAATTACCGTTTAGCTCTGAAGCATTGGTCATGGTGCGAGCTAATGAGTTTTGATGATCTATTGCTCGTTAGACCAATTTTGTCCTTTCTAATTATTTGTTCACAATCTAGATGGATATTCGCATGGGGTCTTGATTAGTAGACAATGACGTGCATGTATGTAGTCAATATTTGATCACTTGACTTATTATTCTTAGTTCTATTGACAGACTGCCGAAAGAAATGGCACACATGGGGCCACAGACTGCTTCATCTTTTGGATCTTGAATTGGACCACAACCTTTTAATTAAATTAGTCGAACGCTCATTAAAAACAATTCAAAATATCATGTCCAACTGCATCTTAGAAGTATTCCTACTTTTGATAATGCCAATATCTAATGGCTTCTGCGTTGTAGATTTGCTTAATTATCTATAGCCTAATATAATACAGGTTTTTACATTCATGTCAGCCTAACAATTGACGTTTCTATCTTTTGGAAAGTACGAAATATGACTCATCATCACACACCCTGATGACCCACGCCTCCTTTTATAAACTGAGCTATATGACTCGCCTAGTTAAATAAAGGTTCAATATTAATACAGTAGGCCACACACCATTTATCTACTGCAATCAATTACTCTCGCACGCCCGGGACTATAGGCCAACCCATGTGTATGTGCAACGTTATGTCTCCTAATTGTTTTAGGCCTAAGCATATGTCTTGTGCGACAAGCAATGTATAGACGGTGCCAGACGCACGGCAGTGGGGTAAGCTATATTACTATGCAGGGACCAGAGGGCACGGGAGTCTCATTGCAGGTGGTTGCCGTCGGGGACCGTTTTAGCCAGCCATGGGTTGGTCCTGGGCAGGAGGGCCATGATCGTTCAAAAGGTGCAGATGAAACGCGGATGCTGCTGGATGTGTGTGATGATGGGATGTCTGTGTGGCATTTTTGACTATTTTCATATGATGTGGTCGTGCCTCGATATGGGATGGGGTGCTTGCCCTTGCAGGTACGGCAGTAACCCTCAAGACCCGGGTGGAGTGTCACAGACTCAACTCTATGTTGCCATAAGCCTTTTATTTTATTATTCACGATTTTAATATATATTATTCAATAGGAGTTATAATACCACATTAAAGAAAAATATTACTTTGGCCAATTAGCATAATGCGTCTTATGGACAGATGATGTAACAAAATGTAAATGACATGCCTGCAGGGAGACAGAAATATTACAGTGCTGGAGCTGAGCTAGAGGCTGACCGTGACCTTAAACCAGCTCTGGCATGTCTAACACTCTGGCCCATTATTTTAATTGAGGACCCCAAACGAGCCCATTTTATTGCTTGAGGCCACCATTATTAGCCAGATAATGATACTCTTGCGAAGAAAAAAACAAGTTATGCAGGCAAAAACTGGACCAGCCCTTCTGGCATTTGCCCGAAATGCCAGATGGCTAGTCTGCCCCTATGGGACACTGAACCACTAGCCTAGAATTCAGTCAGTCTGGGGGCTGAATGCCACTCGGACTAGAGGGTTATTCTCTCTCTTTTTGTAGAATAACAAAGTGTCCATTCATGTTGCTCTCCCCAGGGAACTGGGCTCTGGCCTCCGAACACGTGACTCAAACAGACCAACCTGAGAGCGCGTGTGAAAATGAACCTGGCTGTGACAACAGCGCGAGCCACTCAACTGCCATTGACATTTACAAGGCCTTCCCTTACAGCTGAATTCTGATAGACGATTGAAAATAATAGCTATTCCTGGGTATAGTTCGGAATACTTTTTATAGACTAAATTAAAATAGTGTAGGTTAAGAAATACATACATTATTCATGTTTAAAATGAATGAAAGGTGCCCTATTTTAGCTCTTTGCAATTTAAAAAATCTAGCCTATAGACTGTTATTACTACACAGTAGGCCTATGTCTGTTAAATTTCCACCTGGTTGAGGAAAGGACATATCCTTTTCGTAGCCTATACCCTAGCAGAGGACTTTCCCCGCAGCTGAGAAAACATCTGCCTAAGTTCTCCATATGAGTGCAATTTACCAAACCACATTCCCATCAAAACGCATAAGCCTTTGATCTCGCACCACCGGAGGGGGCCAACCAAGTCCTGTGAACAACCAACAGTATTATACACATGTGGTTGCTGGAAAACCCGCAAGATGTCGCCATGGTCTTGACTTGCACCTTTTGTTGCTTGGGCCCAGAAGGATTGCTATTTTGTTCACAGGTTTTAACCCTCATTAACGTTAAACCGAGACGCGCATGACCTGCATTTTCCAGATGTGCATTACATGTACACGGCCACTAGATAGAGCCCAAGTATCAAAAATACGTTATACCTTTTTTCAGTTCTTGGCCTGGGCCTGTTCCTAGTTGGATGGATTTCGTCATCATTACCGTTATTCGCCCTCCCCATCTCCTTCACCCCCACTCACCACCCAAACTATACTATCTGTGGCCGTTAGGCCTACCATTCGTTTTTATAGAACCAAGCCTATCATTACAAAATGCGATTTAAATTATCTGCATATATATACAAACAACATCGTATTATTTTGTTCATTTATTTTATGAGTTATTTACTTTTATAGGCCAATGTTTAGGGGTTGAATGTGCAAATATAAAGTGTTCGGAAAATACGTATCAATACTAACCTACATAAATAAAAGGCTTCTAAATAAGAAGTAATTGGCATTTTTCCGCCATTTATTTCCCAAAGTTTCACTAAGGCTCCAATTATCCAGGTGTGGAAAATCTGTGAGTCGCGCAGTGCACTTGGAGGTAACAGATGGCTGGAGCCTGTACTGCGGATCGTCTTTTCACTGAACTAACCTAAAACAAAAGCTAAAACAGATTGAACGCGTATTAAGTCGTGTGGGAACGTAGGCCTAAATAATGCGATTTAAAAAATGTAATTACGTTTTGGTCAACCTTTTTCGATTATTGGACCCACAGGCTATTCCGATTGATAGCCTATACCTACAATTTGCCACAAATAGCCTACATGTTGTTTTTTCCATTTTACACAACTTCTATCATTAAATGATGTCACGACAAATAAAAATTACCGCCTTTGAAACTGTTTCGACTTACCAATCTTTGGGCTTGGTAATTACGCCATTGATTGATTGATTGAATTTATTTGACAAGTTGTAAAATACATACATAAACGCGCTCCAGCCAGTGACGCCTCCACATACAATTTAAGAAAATCATCAAGGATAACACAATTAAGCTTATTAGCTTATTTCCATTGTGGTCCAACGGTAATGATGACGAAATCCATTCCCGGTTGTATCAACCTTCATCATCCTCACACATACACACACACACAATAGCGAGGACATCCATTTTCTACCAACGCTGTCAGGGGGCTAGGGTGCACGTGGCTAATCATACAACGCAGCCGCAGCGTCAGTCACAGGCGTCCACAGATGTTGCTAAGAGAGCATCTCAGTGAGCTAGCAGAAGGATTGGAGCGGAACATTGGTGATGTTTTCTCACCAAGTTGATTTTGGATTCTATTTTTATTCCTATATTTGGTGCAATGTCGCCAACTCCAAGGCTGATTTTCATGTATGTACTGTTCCTCTGCTGGTTGTCTCCCAGCGCGGCAGACCTATGCAACTGGAGTGGAAGGTGAGGGATTATGCTTTTTTTTAGTAGCCAGAATTCCAAACTGGTAATTGACTTTGAGATTGCGTTTGCCGTTCTAAAAACTTTGTTGTCTAAATATGTATGGTTATTATCTGTTTATACCAATATCCTCATCGTTTTCAGGTAATTGTGTATTCTTATTGTTGCATATTATTGCAACAACAAGAAATAATATGCAATAGCACTACTTGCAGTTATCCTATCAAAATGGGTTTTGCCGAGGGGGCGAGGGAGGGGGGGATAATATACATATTCTCTGTGAGTATAGGCTAATCTCTCGTCGTATAATATTTTCTGACCTGCGTTGTTTTCTGAGTGAGTGTGCCCATTTGAACCCTTCTCCTTCCTTGTTCATGGATTGCAGTGGTTTGGCGCGTGAGGCTGAGGCTAACTCGCGGACTGTGCAGCAGGTGCGGCTGCGTTGCACAGAGGGTTCGGTGGAGTGGGTCTACCCGGGCCAGGCGCTTCGGGTCGTCCTGGAACCCAACCTGTCCTCTGCGCGCCACACAACGGTCTGCATCAAACCGTTCCGCAGCTTCAACGGTGCCAGCGTCTACATCGAGCGGGCTGGGGAACTTGACCTGTTGATGACGGATGGAGGGCGGCCGGAGCAGGTGTTCTGTTTTCCGGCGGACGGACCTCAGAAGCCAGCCATCTTCCTCCTGGCGAACCCGCAGAGGGATATCAGCCAACGCGCAGTAGGCTTCAGATATGAGTTGCTGGGCAATCAGACCACTGCTCCCAACCTCGGCCGAAGTGTGTTGCAGGGTGAGTATTTGACAGTTGTGGAAAAATTACCCAATTGTCATAGTTGAGTAAAAGTAAAGATTCCTTAATATAAAATTACTTAAGTAAAAGAGGAAGTCACCCAGTAAAATACTACTTGAGTAAAAGTCTAAAAGTATTTGGCTTTAAATGTACTTAAATATCAAAAGTAAATGTAATTGCAAAACTATACTTAAGCATAAAAAGTAAAGTAACAGTATAAATAATAAAAAATTGCTTATGTTAAGCAAACCAGACGGCACAATCTTATTTATCGATAGCCAGGAGCACACTAACACGCAGACATAATTTACAAACGAAGCATTTGTGTTTAGTTAGTTTGCCAGATCAGAGGCAGTAGGGATGAACAGGGATGTTATCTTGATAAGTGCGTCAATTGGACCATTTTACTGTCCTGCTAACAATTCAAAATGTAACGTATACTTTTGGGTGTCAGGGAAAATGTATGGAGTAAAAAGTACATTATTTTAATTAGGAATGTAGTGAAGTAAAAGTAAAAGTTGTCAAAAATATAAAGTGAAGTACAGATACCACAAAAAACGACCTATGTAGGCTACGTTAAATTATTCAAATTTAAGAACTTTGGACCACTGAAATTTGGAGACGATACGAATTCTCTATTTGTATGACATGGTCATAAGATGTTAATTTGACACTTTTGTTGGAGTTACAATCCCAATTGTAAATAGACCTAATCATTTATTGATATAACAAAAATAATGTATGTTTTGTCAGTTGTATTGGTGTCAAAAAAGAACATTGCAGTGAAGAATGAAAGTGATCAACAAGTATCCTTAATGCAAATCATCATGCCTTCAGTTAGTTTTAAGTGTTTTTACTTTAGACTCATCTTCTTGACCATCATTTAACCATTTTCCAAGCAAGTGCATGAATAATAAAACACTGATACATTCTAACTTAATCATAGAAGACAATAAACTCCTAGCATCACAGCACACGGCACAAGAGGTGGGCCCATTCACTGTGTGGGTGGAGGGGTGTGCTAGGGAGACCGAGGGACAGTTTGGGGCCCAAAGGAATCAGTCAATTATCCAATTAAAAACCAAATCCATTCTTGCCTGGTCTAGGAAGCAGCTGCTGACCGGTCTGTTGTTTTGTCTGGTGGCCTCATTTCTACCGGAGGGACAAAGCTAGGGAGCAGGGGCCAGGGTGGCGGAGGGCCATTGGCCCCCTGGGTATCTCAAAGGAGACAGCAAATACTTGTTGGATTCTACAGATGCCTCATCTCTGTGTGGGCATCTCTGTGACGTCATTCTCCTGTCCTGGTGATGTCTGTCTGTCTGAGTCCTTCTCTCCCAATATTGACAGAGTGGAGGAGTTCAGTGGAGGATACCAGTGATTGGGGTCACCAGTTCATTCATTCAATTAGACCGCTAAACAATAGAACAATCAAACATGGAGGTTGAGACTCATCAAGGCTTTTGATCTGTGTGGGTAGTGCTAGTATGGTGGAGGAGATGTGAATGGAGTAGAGACGCATGCCAGACATTCCTCCATCTGACCCCTTGGCTTGTTGTCTGGATGAACTGAGGAGGGATGGATGAATGGAGGGATGGAGCTGCTAGTATGTGTGTGTCAATGGAGTGGCAAGCTGTCTGTAATCGTCATCCATCAATCAGTTATCTCAAGCCCAGCCATCACAGTAGGGTGATGGGTGTGGGCTGAAGTGTTGAAAGTGGACCATCACAGTAGGGTGTTGGGTGTGGTCTGAAGTGTTGAAAGTGGACCCTCACAGTAGGGCGTTGGGTGTGGTCTGAAGTGTTGAAAGTGGACCCTCACAGTAAGGTGTTAGTTGTGGTCTGAAGTGTTGAAAGTGGACCCTCACAGTAGGGCGTTGGGTGTGGTCTGAAGTGTTGAAAGTGGACCCTCACAGTAAGGTGTTAGTTGTGGTCTGAAGTGTTGAAAGTGGACCCTCACAGTAGGGTGATAGTTGTGGTCTGAAGTGTTGAAAGTGGACCCTCACAGTAGGGTGATAGTGTCCAGTAAGATGATCACTATAAGAAGTGTAGATGATGATGGTTAATATGAGAGAAAGAGAGAAATGGGTGGTGATGCAGAGTATGGAGTGGGCAGAGTGAGAGAGAGATTGTGAAGCGAGAGAGAGAGAGTGATTAGAGAGAGAGAGTTGTGAGAAGACAAGTGAAGTGAAAGGATGTGCATTGGTGCTCCACAGGGTGATGTGTGTCCTATTTCCTCTGCATAGACCAACACTATAAACTTCTCTCTCTCCTCCCACAGCTAGCTGCCGTCCCTGCAATGACACAGAGCTCCTCCTGGCCATCTGCAGCAGTGACTTTGGTATGTATCAATAGAACATAAATAATTCATTACAAATCTAGATCCTATATCAAACATTTATAAAAACGGTAAACAACTATTGCTTTTGACTCGTTGTGTCCTATCTCCTTAGTTCTCCATAGATCCATGTAGCCCAATCTGTCCCCTCATCAGCTGGGTATCACCACTAATTTATTCTACAAAGGCCTGGGGTGGAGTGAGTGAGTGAGTGGGTGTTGGAAAGGAGATTTTGTGTCTGTGTGGATGTGTTGGGGGGGGGGGGGTAGTGGGCCTGATCTGTTCCCAGCGAACAGCTTCTGTAGCTGGGCAGAGGGGCCTGACAGATGTGAGGGCTGAGGCTGCACAATGGGAGACCCATTGGCTTAAGGCTGCAACAGAGCAGAAGCAATAGTACCATTGAGTCCACTTCATTTATAGGCTGACTCCCGTGCCCTGATCTCACAAGTCGCCATCATCGACTTTTTGATGAGAGAAAATAGCTGGCTAATGAAAGTGTAAATGGCCACAGAGAGTGAAAGGAGGGAATGGAGGGATTTCTGTGGAGTGAGTGGGGGATGTGGAGACTGAGAGGAGGGAGAGTGAGTGGGGGATGTGGAGACTGAGAGGAGGGAGAGTGAGTGGGGGATGTGGAGACTGAGAGGAGGGAGACTGAGTGGGGGATGTGGAGACTGAAAGGAGGGAGAGTGAGTGGGGGATGTGGAGACTGAAAGGAGGGAGAGTGAGTGGGGGATGTGGAGACTGAGAGGAGGGAGAGTGAGTGGGGGATGTGGAGACAGAGAGGAGGAAGAGTGAGTGGGGGATGTGGAGACTGAGAGGAAGGAGCGTGAGTGGGGGATGTGGAGACTGAGAGGAAGGAGCGTGAGTGGAGGATGTGGAGACAGAGAGAGTGTGAGTGAGTGGGGGATGTGGAGACAGAGAGAGGGTGAGTGAGTGGGGTATGTGGCGACTGAGAGGAAGGAGAGTGAGTGGGGGATGTGGAGACTGAGAGGAAGGAGCGTGAGTGGGGGATGTGGAGACTGAGAGGAAGGAGCGTGAGTGGGGGATGTGGAGACTGAGAGGAAGGAGCGTGAGTGGGGGATGTGGAGACTGAGAGGAAGGAGCGTGAGTGGGGGATGTGGAGACTGAGAGGAAGGAGCGTGAGTGGGGGATGTGGAGACTGAGAGGAAGGAGCGTGAGTGGGGGATGTGGAGACAGAGAGAGTGTGAGTGAGTGGGGGATGTGGCGACTGAGAGGAAGGAGCGTGAGTGGGGGATGTGGAGACCGAGAGGAAGGAGCGTGAGTGGGGGATGTGGAGACTGAGAGGAAGGAGCGTGAGTGGGGGATGTGGAGACTGAGAGGAGGGAGAGTGAGTGGGGGATGTGGAGACTGAGAGGAAGGAGCGTGAGTGGGGGATGTGGAGACTGAGAGGAAGGAGCGTGAGTGGGGGATGTGGAGACAGAGAGAGGGTGAGTGAGTGGGGGATGTGGAGACTGAGAGTGAAGTTTCTGGAGGGAAGATTTGAATCCTTTTTCCACTCATACTCACACAGCAAGATCCTGTTAACTTTTTAATTTCCCTCTTGGCCGCTTTAAAAAAACACATTATTGAAATGCACATAACAATTTAGATCAGCTGAATCATACTGTATTGGTGGCTGTTTAATTGATACATTTCTCATCTTTCTGTTCATATTAATTGGTTTTCATTACAATAAAACATAACCATAAATGATTGGGATGACTGAAAACAGTCTCTAATGTTAGTCCCCTCCTCTGCCCCTCCAGTGGTTCGCGGCTCCATCAGGAACGTATCCCACAATGCTGAGCGGCAGACATCGTTGGTGGAGGTCTCAGACGGGAGGGTGTACCGGCAGCGTAGCGGGGTGTTCGAGCGTCACACTGGCACCATAGGGGTTCCCGGTTCCAGTTCCTCATGGCACGGTCACATCCACACACTGTTACAGTGTCACGTAAAGCCTGGGGGCGGAGAGTTCCTATTCACAGGGACAGAACACTTTGGGGAGGCCTGGCTGGGTTGTGCCCCCCGCTATAAAGACTTCATGTCCCTCTACCAATCAGCTTGGGCGGCTCGTCAGAACCCCTGTGAGTTCCCGCTGGACTGAGGGTGTGTCCCAGTTCCTAGTGGCGATCCATGAGCCCTGTGACCTATATGTAGGGTTTATTTTCTTAAATGGAACACATTGAGTCTCTTCTTTCTACCCCAGTTGGCATGGTAGAGATTATGTTGCCGTGGCAGCAAGCGAGATGAGTTCCTCACGACCACAGCGGTTTGAGAGATGTTGTCCCTTCTACTCCTCATAAATCTATACCGCTCACAACACCAGCAGGGACAAATCTGTTGGAGCACTTGTAGAGCACAATGAGTACAAGGCCCAGGGCAGGGGCCCACAGGGGACCCATCCAGCCAGCACTAGAGGGGCCACCCCAGCCCCTGCCGGCCCCAGCAGGGAAAGACTTAGAGAGCCTGGCCCTTTGTCTGTCTCTCTTCTCAACGCCCACAGCTCCCAGAAACTAAAAATGGTTTGACTGCTGCTTCACGCTTTGTCTCTCCCCACACCAACTGCTGCTTCACTCTGTCTCTCCCCACACCAACTGCTGCTTCACTCTGTCTCTCCCCACACCAACTGCTGCTTCACTCTGTCTCTCCCCACACCAACTGCTGCTTCACTCTGTCTCTCCCCACACCAACTGCTGCTTCACTCTGTCTCTCCCCACACCAACTGCTGCTTCACTCTGTCTCTCCCCACACCAACTGCTGCTTCACGCTTTGTCTCTCCCCACACCAACTGCTGCTTCACGCTTTGTCTCTCCCCACACCAACTGCTGCTTTACTCTTTGTCTCTCCCCACACCAACTGCTGCTTCACTCTTTGTCTCTCCCCACACCAACTGCTGCTTCACTCTTTGTCTCTCCCCACACCAACTGCTGCTTCACGCTTTGTCTCTCCCCACACCAACTGCTGCTTCACGCTTTGTCTCTCCCCACACCAACTGCTGCTTCACTCTTTGTCTCTCCCCTCACCAACTGCTGCTTCACTCTTTGTCTCTCCCCACACCAACTGCTTCTTCACTCTTTGTCTCTCCCCACACCAACTGCTGCTTCACGCTTTGTCTCTCCCAACACCAACTGCTGCTTCACGCTTTGTCTCTCCCCACACCAACTGCTGCTTCACTCTTTGTCTCTCCCCACACCAACTGCTGCTTCACTCTTTGTCTCTCCCCACACCAACTGCTGCTTCACTCTTTGTCTCTCCCAACACCAACTGCTGCTTCACTCTTTGTCTCTCCCCACACCAACTGCTGCTTCACTCTTTGTCTCTCCCCACACCAACTGCTGCTTCACGCTTTGTCTCTCCCCACACCAACTGCTGCTTCACTCTTTGTCTCTCCCCACACCAACTGCTGCTTTACTCTTTGTCTCTCCCCACACCAACTGCTGCTTCACGCTTTGTCTCTCCCAACACCAACTGCTGCTTCACTCTTTGTCTCTCCCCACACCAACTGCTGCTTCACTCTTTGTCTCTCCCCACACCAACTGCTGCTTCACTCTTTGTCTCTCCCCACACCAACTGCTGCTTCACTCTTTGTCTCTCCCCACACCAACTGCTGCTTCACGCTTTGTCTCTCCCCACACCAACTGCTGCTTCACTCTTTGTCTTTCCCAACACCAACTGCTGCTTCACTCTTTGTCTCTCCCCACACCAACTGCTGCTTCACTCTTTGTCTCTCCCACACCAACTGCTGCTTCACGCTTTGTCTCTCCCAACACCAACTGCTGCTTCACTCTTTGTCTCTCCCCACACCAACTGCTGCTTCACTCTTTGTCTCTCCCCACACCAACTGCTGCTTCACTCTTTGTCTCTCCCCACACCAACTGCTGCTTCACTCTTTGTCTCTCCCCACACCAACTGCTGCTTCACTCTTTGTCTCTCCCCACACCAACTGCTGCTTCACGCTTTGTCTCTCCCCACACCAACTGCTGCTTCACTCTTTGTCTCTCCCCACACCAACTGCTGCTTCACGCTTTGTCTCTCCCCACACCAACTGCTGCTTCACGCTTTGTCTCTCCCCACACCAACTGCTGCTTCACTCTTTGTCTCTCCCCACACCAACTGCTGCTTCACGCTTTGTCTCTCCCCACACCAACTGCTGCTTCACTCTTTGTCTCTCCCCACACCAACTGCTGCTTTACTCTTTGTCTCTCCCCACACCAACTGCTGCTTCACTCTTTGTCTCTCCCCACACCAACTGCTGCTTCACTCTTTGTCTCTCCCCACACAAACTGCTGCTCTCTTCAGGGTCTCAGTGCGAGAGGTGTCCTCTGAACTACTGTGGCAGGAAATCATATGAATTTAATGTCTGATTGTTAGGTTTTATGTGGTCTTGTTTATTCCTTTGTACAATAGGTTTTGAAATATTTTATTGTAATGTAAATGAAGTGTTTTGTAAATTCACAAGGATTTGCTTATTTACATATTGATTGTATCATTTTGGTTTTATTACAGGGTATGGATGATGCTACAGTGTAGGTGCAAACCTTCCGTTTGATTACCATTTATTGCCAAAATATATAAGCAATGCTTGTGGGGATTTCTTGTGTACTTTTTTGATTGACTTGCAATGCACTTTCAAGCAATTACTTAAACATAACATTCTTTATTATGGTTCTTGAGCATTATGGGAAAATATTTGTTAAAAATAGCTCCTCCTGTAGGAAATAATGATCATGAATGTTTGCATTACAATTTTCTGCAACACATTTAAATGACAAAAACATCTATTGCACTATTGTATCTATTGTCTATTAAAATAATACTGTTAAATGTGGTACAGATGTATTTTCATTTCACTCATTGAGCATTAGAGGGAGAGTTTGAAAGATGAGGGGGATGTCAACCCCAAACCCCCTCACCTCTGCCCCCCAATCACCAGGCCTCCCCTCAGTGTTAGCCTGGGCGTGGCAGCCCCTCCTGCTCTATTGTGGGTAGTCAGTGGACTGAGTGACGCAGACAGAGTGGGGTTTTACAGAGCTGCTGGGATCGTGAATGAAGAAGACCATTTTTCTTCAGCTTTAAGATTGATTATATGTCTCAGACCTTCTGTCCTTCATCAGCCACATTCAACAGCCCTGGGCTGGAAGCAGTGGGATTTAAACTCACGTCTCAGAAGAGGCTGGAGCCAAAACTCAAGGCACTATAAAATATTGTATCCCATTAGTATTGCCAGTCTTGCTAGCTCAGCAAACTGTGGACCAGACGGACAGAGAGAAAACTGAGGTGATGAATGTGGGAGTCTTTATTAGACTGCAGAGGTAGATCGTTTGGGCTCTTTCTCTTAGCAATCTCAGCAGTGTTGACGGTGGAATTTTTTTAGATAAGAGTTAATAAATACTTAATAGATAGTTAATGGCTAATGTTCAAGGAAATTATTAATATGGCCTCAAATAACCCTCGTGATAGAAAACGGTCCATTTAAAATCTCACTGCTCACAGGTGGAGTGGTTGCTCTAACCAATAATGAGATTTTTCTAAAATCTGAATTTTAAAAGTATTACAACCTGCGTCTGAATGCAAATGATTAATATAGATTTGTATTTAGTCTATCCAGTCCATCTATCTGTGGTCTGTTTCACAACAGAGACATGAACAGTAAAGTCCAGAGACATGAGCCCCTCCTAAAGACCAGCATGTAAAAGCACACGGCTGTTGTGTCTTTAGATATACCTGGTATGGAATAGGCTTAAATGGGATGTTATACCCCCATCCATATGCAACACAGTGCATCATCTCTGTTTTATAGGGGAATGGGAGTTTAGACCCAACTGTCCAACACGTTTCTACTTTGGCCCTTTTCCACTGCATCCTATGCTGGCCTCATTATAAGCAGTGCTAATGTTAATGGAATAACTCAGCGTAAAATGATATACAAATGGCTAAGATGGGGGACAGAAAATGAGTTGGCTGAATCAGTCTATTCTTTTGGGGCTGTTGCTCCCCGATCACAGCCTGGGAAACAGAGTGAGCAGAGGTGGGAGGGGGACATTTCGGCCCCCAAAAATCTAAGGCCCCTCCCCCAAAAAGATGGAACAATTCATTGACTTTTAAAGCGACTCCTTTTAATGCCTATTCCACACGTCTACTTGGCTGAGCAGGATTCACAAATTGCTGTGTTGAAGGTTTTATTGGGACTAAATAGCTGCCAATGAAAGTGTAAATGACCGTGGGCTGAATGGGGCCCCCACAATGGGCCCATGGTGACAAGGCCCCGACAGACATAATGATCATTGTCACAGACGCTGTTAGCCAGGAACCACTGGGCCTCATGAATCCAAGGGGGCAATTTCAAGCCATTAGACCGGTCACTTTATCCACCAAGATCAACTCTATCTTTTAACCCTTTCTTTCTCTGTTCTCTTCTATCTCCTCTTAATATCTCTGTTCTCTTTCTATCTCCTCTTAATATCTCTGTTCTCTTTCTATCTCTCTCCTCTTTCTATCTCTGTTCTCTTTCTATCTCTGTTCTCTTTCTCTTCTCTTTCTATCTTCTCTTTCTATCTCTCCTCTTTCTATCTCTCTCCTCTTTCTATCTCTGTTCTCTTTCTATCTCTGTTCTCTTTCTCTTCTCTTTCTATCTCCTCTTTCTATCTTCTCTTTCTATCTCTCCTCTTTCTACCTCTCTCCTCTTTCTATCTCTGTTCTCTTTCTATCTCTGTACTCTTTCTCTTCTCTTTCTATCTCCTCTTAATATCTCTGTTCTCTTTCTATCTCTCTCCTCTTTCTATCTCTGTTCTCTTTCTATCTCTGTTCTCTCTCCTCTTTCTATCTCTCTCCTCTTTCTATCTCTTTTCTCTTTCTATCTTCTGTTTCTATCTATCTCCTCTTTCTATCTCTCTCCTCTTTCTATCTTCTCTTTCTATCGCTCTCCTCTTTCAATCTCTCTCCTCTTTCTATCTTCTCTTTCTATCTATCTATCTCTCTCTTTCTATCTCTTTTCTCTTTCTATCTTCTCTTTCTATCTCTCTCCTCTTTCTATCTCTCCTCTTTCTATCTCTCTCCTCTTTCTATTTCTCTCCTCTTTCTATTTTCTCTTTCTATCTCTCTCCTCTTTCTATTTTCTCTTTCTATCTCTCTCCTCTTTCTATCTTCTCTTTCTATCTCTCCTCTTTCTATCTCTGTTCTCTTTCTCTTCTCTTTCTATCTCTCTCCTCTTTCTATCTCTTTTCTCTTTCTATCGCTGTTCTCTTTCTCTTCTCTTTCCATCTCTGTTCTCTTTCTCTTCTCTTTCCATCTCTGTTCTCTTTCTATCTCTCTTCTCTTTCTCTTTCTATCTCTGTTCTCTTTCTCTTCTCTTTCTATCTCTTTCGATCTCTGTTCGCTTTCTCGTCTCTTTCTATCTCCTCTTTCTCCCTCTTCTCTTTCTATCTTTCTTCTCTTCTCTTTCTATCTCTCCTCTTTCTTTCTTTCTTTCTATCCATCTTCTCTTTCTATCTCTCTTCTATTTCTTTCTGTCTCTTCTCTTATCCTTTCGGTTCGTCCGGTTATTGTCAAACTGGTGAGGTTCTGATCCTAATAACTCCTGATGCTAATATCCACTAGGCTTCATCTCTTCACTATTTTTTGTTTCTCTCACTTTCCTCTTTCTTCTCCTCCCACTTGATGAGGTTAAGGTTAAACCTATAAGATCAAACTGCTACAATCCACTATGTTTGCTGTTCGCCAACTCAGGCAGGACATTTTTCTTAGAAAAGCACCGTTGAAAACCCCTAAATGGCATAGCATTTTAACCAACATTTTAAATACTATTCAATACAAAACTGAGGTGTGAAAAAATGATGAACCCCTTTCAACTCTAACTCATATCTCCTAAAGACTCCAAAAAAGTATATTTTCAAATCCAGATCTCCCTCACCAAGTCACCATTGTCCTCCTGAGGGGCGTACCATACCACATTTCCGAGCTGAATATTGTCTACTCTCCGAGGCTTTTGAGGTCACACAATTCCCATCTTTGGGAATTCTCCAGACAGAATCTGAGGGAACGACGTCCCGGGGGTTTCCAGGAGCGCCTGGAAGCGGGAGGCCAGGAGCCCCTCGGATGGTGTGCCGGCAGGAGTCCCCTCCATCTGGGGGGTAATTGGTTTATCCCGCCGCCTGGCCAGCTTTCCCATGTGGGCCACTGCTGTGGGGAGGCCCGGGGTACAATGTGGAAACAGCATGAGACCCTCCAGGCCAGCCTTTGACTGGGTCTCCTTTACAGGCTATAGGACCAGGAGCATGGGAGCACAACGCTCATGCCAGAGATGGACCCTGTGGTTTTGAAAAGGTCCTTCATTATTTTGCCGTCTGTTGTTTGCGTTTGAACTGAGTGTTTTGGTAATTGACTTATGGGGAAAGTTAATTTGTTTTAGTTTTTTTATATCCCCACTGATTTATAAGGTAATGAGATGGAGAGTTGGGCCAAAGATTTACAAATTGGTGAAGCCCTCCATACACAAAACACCTGGTTGGAAATAGGCTTTTCCACATTCTTTTCTACATAATGTTCTGCATTTGGGCATTCTTTTGTTGGTCTTCTAAAAGGGAATGCTGAAATTGAGTATCAGTATCTGACAGAGTGTTGAACACATTTCTACTATTCCTGGGTGTTTGCAATAGTCAGTCCTAGACACAAACTGTTCCGTGCTGATAATAACTTGACTGATATACGATGAGTGTACAAAACCTGCCTCAATTTGTCAGGTCATGGACTCTACAAGGTGTTGAAAGCGTTCCACAGGGATGCTGGCCCATGTTGACTCCAATGCTTCCCACAGTTGTGTCAAGTTGTCTGGATGTCCTTTGGGTAGTGGACCGTTCTTGATACACGGGAAACTGTTGAGCATGAAAAACTCAGCAGCATTGCAGTTCTTGACACAAACTGGTTCGCCTGGCACCTACTACCATACCCCGTTCAAAGGCACTTAAATCCTTTGTCTCAATTGTCTCAAGGATTTAAAATCCTTCTTTAACCCATCTTATCCCCTTCATCTACATTGATTGAAGACATCAATAAGGGATCATATCTTTCACCTGGATTCACCTGGTCATGGAAATAGCAGTGTCTTTTAAATATTTTGTACACTAAGTGTATGTTAAAAATACATGGTTGACAATAGCTTGTCACTTTGTTTATAAAAAGCTTTTAATCTCAAATAGTCACAGGAAAATAGTGTCCCCAAAATATACTGGGAAAACAAAAAAGGTGAAAATATAACAATAATGGTGACAATATATTCAACAACAATGGTGATAATATAACAGTAATGGTGATAATATAACAGTAATGGTGATAATATAACAACAACAATGGTGATAATATAACAATTATGGTGATAATATATTCAACAACAATGGTGATAATATAGCAATAATGATGATATAATAACAACAATGGTGATAATATAACAATAATGGTGATAATATACAGTACCAGTAAAACGTTTAGACACACCTACTCATTTAAGAATTTCTCTTTATTTGTACTATTTTCTACATTGTATAATAATAGTGAAGACATCAAAACTATGAAATAACACATATGGAATCATGTAGTAACCAAAAACGTGTTAAACAAATCAAAATATATTTTATATTTGAGATTAGTAGCCACCGTTTGCCTTGATGACAGCTTTGCACACTCTTGGCATTCTCTAAACCAGCTTCATGAGGTAGTCACCTGGAATGCATTTCAATTAACAGGTGTGTCTTGTTAAACATTCATTTGTGGAATTTCTTTCCTTCTTAATGCGTTTGAGCCAATCAGTTGTGTTGTGACATGATAGGGTTGGTATACAGAAGATAGCCCTATTTGGTAAAAGACCAAGTCCATATTATGGCAAGAACAGCTCAAATAAGCAAAGAGAAAGGACCGTCTATCATTACTTTAAGACATGAAGGTCAGTCAATCCGTAAATTTAAACTGTGAAAGTTTCTTCAAGTGCAGGATGAAAAAACCATCAAGCGCTAAGATGAAACTGGCTCTCATGAGGACCGCTACAGGAAAGGAAGACCCAGAGTTACCTCTGCTGCAGAGGATGAATTCATTAGAGTTACCAGCCTCAGATTGCAGCCCAAATAAATGCTTCACAGAGTTCAAGTAACAGACACATCTCAACATCAACTGTTCAGAGGAGACAGTGTGAATCAGGCCTTCATGGTCAAATTTCTGTAAAGAAACCACTACTAATGGACACCAATAATAATAAGAAACTTTCATGGGCCAAGAAATATGAGCAATGGACATAAGACCGGTTGAAATCTGTCCTTTGGTCTGATGAGTCCAAATGTGAGATTTTTGGTTCCAACTGCTATGTCTTTGTGAGACACAGAGTAGGTGAATGAATGATCTCTGCATGTGTGGCTGCCACCGTAAATCACGTAGGAGGTTTGATGGTGTGGGGGTGCTTTGCTGGTGACACTGTCGATGATTTATTTAGATTTCAAGGCACACTTAACCAGCATACCTACCACAGCATTCTGCAGTTATTCACCATCCCATCTGGTTTGTGCTTAGTGGGACTATCATTTGTTTTTCAACAGGACCAAGAAGGAGAGTGATGGAGTGCTGCATCAGATGACCTGGCATCCACAGTCCTCCGACCTCAACCCAATTGAGATGGTTTGGGAAGAGTTGGACCGCAGAGTGAAGGAAAAACAGCCAACAAGTGCTCAGCATATGTGGGAAAAGCATTCCAGGTGAAGCTGGTTGGGAGAATACCAAGAGTGTGGAAAGGGTGGCTATTTTGAAGAATCTAAAATCTAAAATATATTTTGATTTGTTTAACACTTTTTTGGCTATGACATGATTCCATATGTGTTATTTCATAGTTTAGATGTCTTCAATATTATTCTACAAAGTAGAAAATAGTAAAAATAAAGACAAACCCTTGAATGAGTAGGTGTGTCCAAACTTTTGACTGGTACTGTATGTAACAACAATGGTAATCTCAGACCTGTCAACTCGATATGTGGTATTACTTCATGAGAATACGTGTCTTCCGGTCTCCAAGCAGTAGTCTGAAAAAAACAGATAGCATAAGAGGTTCTGAAGATGATGCTTTATTGTGACATTATAAATCTTCATTCAGTATGCTCGCATTCACATCAGTAATAATAAGACTACACATTGAGGAACATGAGAAAACACATACAGTGAAATGGTGTCCGTGCATCGTCCTGTACAATCTCAAACACATTCTTACAGTATACAGTGCCTTGCGAAAGTATTCGCCCCCCATGAACTTTGCGACCTTTTGCCACATTTCAGGCTTCAAACATAAAGATATAAAACTGTATTTTTTTGTGAAGAATCAACAACAAGTGGGACACAATCATGAAGTGGAACGACATTTATTGGATATTTCTAACTTTTTTAACAAATCAAAAACTGAAAAATTGGGCGTGCAAAATTATTCAGCCCCTTTACTTTCAGTGCAGCAAACTCTCTCCAGAAGTTCAGTGAGGATCTCTGAATGATCCAATGTTGATCAATGTTGATCTAATGATGATAAATACAATCCACCTGTGTGTAATCAAGTCTCCGTATAAATGCACCTGCACTGTGATAGTCTCAGAGGTCCGTTAAAAGCGCAGAGAGCATCATGAAGAACAAGGAACACACCAGGCAGGTCCGAGATACTGTTGTGAAGAAGTTTAAAGCCGGATTTGGATACAAAAAGATTTCCCAAGCTTTAAACATCCCAAGGAGCACTGTGCAAGCGATAATATTGAAATGGAAGGAGTATCAGACCACTGCAAATCTACCAAGACCTGGCCGTCCCTCTAAACTTTCAGCTCATACCAGGAGAAGACTGATCAGAGATGCAGCCAAGAGGCCCATGATCACTCTGGATGAACTGCAGAGATCTACAGCTGAGGTGGGAGACTCTGTCCATAGGACAACAATCAGTCGTATATTGCACAAATCTGGCCTTTATGGAAGAGTGGCAAGAAGAAAGCCATTTCTTAAAGATATCCATAAAAAGTGTCGTTTAAAGTTTGCCACAAGCCACCTGGGAGACACACCAAACATGTGGAAGAAGGTGCTCTGGTCAGATGAAACCAAAATTGAACTTTTTGGCAACAATGCCAAACGCTATGTTTGGCGTAAAAGCAACACAGCTCATCACCCTGAACACACCATCCCCACTGTCAAACATGGTGGTGGCAGCATCATGGTTTGGGCCTGCTTTTCTTCAGCAGGGACAGGGAAGATGGTTAAAATTGATGGGAAGATGGATGGAGCCAAATACAGGACCATTCTGGAAGAAAACCTGATGGAGTCTGCAAAAGACCTGAGACTGGGACGGAGATTTGTCTTCCAACAAGACAATGATCCAAAACATAAAGCAAAATCTACAATGGAATGGTTCAAAAATAAACATATCCAGGTGTTAGAATGGCCAAGTCAAAGTCCAGACCTAAATCCAATCGAGAATCTGTGGAAAGAACTGAAAACTGCTGTTCACAAATGCTCTCCATCCAACCTCACTGAGCTCGAGCTGTTTTGCAAGGAGGAATGGGAAAAAAATTCTGCCTCTCGGTGTGCAAAACTGATAGAGACATACCCCAAGCGACTTACAGCTGTAATCGCAGCAAAAGGTAGCGCTACAAAGTATTAACTTAAGGGGGCTGAATAATTTTGCACGCCCAATTTTTCAGTTTTTGATTTGTTAAAAAAGTTTGAAATATCCAATAAATGTCGTTCCACTTCATGATTGTGTCCCACTTGTTGTTGATTCTTCACAAAAAAATACAGTTTTATATCTTTATGTTTGAAGCCTGAAATGTGGCAAAAGGTCGCAAAGTTCAAGGGAGCCGAATACTTTCGCAAGGCACTGTAGCTGCTGAACCAGACTATTCTGTCTGGGACGTAGCCTCATAGAATTATACATTAGAAGTAATTTAGTAGGATCTCTGTGTGTAGTCTATCCTCACCTAACCAGTGCAGCAGCCACCAGTCCACCAGTGATGGGTCCTACCCAGTAAACCCAGTGGTAGGTCCAGTAGTTGGCCACTATAGCAGGACCCAGGGCTCTGGCCGGGTTCAGACAGGTTCCAGACACATCTCCACTGAAGAAATAATAACGACAAAGAGTTTCAGAACTATGATAGTATTAAACATGATTATCTCCAGGTATGCAACAGAATCATGTCCATCAAAACAACCATGTGCTGTATCTCTACCCATGATGCTATGAAACTAAATGTTGAGATAAGTATTTCATGTTTTGCCATGATCATGGTGTCGTGTGGGAACAGTAAATACGTTACTTAGAAATGCCCAGAAGGTCCTAATTGCAATGTAATGAGCGTGTTATCTGAACTACCTATCTAAGATGTTTATC
The DNA here is from genome assembly GCF_002021735.2 of Oncorhynchus kisutch. Classification (NCBI taxonomy): domain Eukaryota; kingdom Metazoa; phylum Chordata; class Actinopteri; order Salmoniformes; family Salmonidae; genus Oncorhynchus; species Oncorhynchus kisutch. The sequence goes on from NW_022262832.1 coordinate 70,211, forward strand.
TAATCTTTATGTCACAATAATGCACATTTTAGCAATGGCTGTTCCATATCTTCAGTTGTGGATGTAATCGTTGATGACAACTCTACTTGAACGTTTGTTTATCTTCCATTATTTCTTGGTTCATTATTAGTTAACATTTCATAAATCAGTATATCATTTGTTTAAACAGTGTATAATAATGTTATATCCATGTAAATCATTTATAACAAACTCTATTTAATAGGTAACAAATGATATAATAGTGGTTTATAAATAGTTCATAAACAAACCTTCAAACAAACTTTCCCCAAACCTTATCTATCCAGGCTAATTATTAAGAGAACAAAGTCTTTTTGGAGAATTACTTGTACCAGGCCCAGGAAAACCTCTAGGCCCTAGTAACCCTATAGCAAGAACTGACCAGGTCAAGTAGCCAGGAAAACCTCGAGGCCCTAATAACCCTATAGCAAGAACTGACCAGGTCAAGTAGCCAGGAAAACCTCGAGGCCCTAATAACCCTATAGCAGGAACTGACCAGGTCAAGTAGCCAGGAAAAACCTTGAGGGACTAATAACCCTATAGCAGGAACTGACCAGGTCAAGTAGCCAGGAAAACCTCGAGGCCCTAATAACCCTATAGCAAGAACTGACCAGGTCAAGTAGCCAGGAAAACCTCGAGGCCCTAATAACCCTATAGCAGGAACTGACCAGGTCAAGTAGCCAGGAAAGATGTTGGGCCTAGTTACAGTACAAGTGATACATTCCACTCTTGGCCCTCTCAGTATCTCACCCAGCCAGGATGTTGATGATGACAGTACAGCCCACCATGAAGGGAACCATGGGGCTGCTACTCTTGGCGTTGACCGCCCCCAGCAGCACCACCATGGTGACCAGGCAGGTCATGGCTATCTCTCCAAACAGAGCCCCCCACAGCTGATCTTGTGATTGCAGCAGGGCAAACGCTGCCCCCTGGGCCTTGGAGTAGTTCTCTGTTGTGGTCATCAGCTGAGGAACAATGGATTCAGGTTCATTTACTGGCAGTGATGTCATTATACTACTACAAAACCCAATGCATTGTCTGACGAGCTAAACTGGGGTCATGACAGTTGTCTGCATATCTAATCACTGTAGTTGTGAATATTCATTTTATAGTTTTGATTTGATTTGATTCAATCCAACTGATATTTTTTTTCTGCATTTCAAATCATTTCAAGGTGCAAGACAAAATTCTACCTCCACAGATACTGTTAGTCATAGATGTGCATTGAATGACCACTGATATCAGGTTTAACCCTCACCTTTGACATGGAAGCACCTAGCACACCCCCTATGAGCTGACTGACGAGGTAGGGCCCCACCATATTCAGCTTCATGCCTCCACACAGGTAGATAGCAATGGTAAACGGTGGGTTAAAATGGGAGCCGCTGTGGAGGTCAGAGAGAAATAGGAGAATGGTCAGATAGCCCAGGAGTGTTGGGTTTTACACAGTATATTTCACAGTTTAACATTACTCACCTTCACACTTGTACCTTTTGTATCAGTTCAAGGAGATTGGCTTTAGATATTGATTAGACATTGTTAATATGTTCACTCAATTATTAGGTATAACAATATGAATGGGGTCACAGTTGCTTTATAAACTTGGGATATGTATGTGTCAGGTGCATCTGTGAGATCATAACACATTACACCATAATGGCCACTGTTTATAAGTTGAATGGCACTCACTGGAATGAGAATAGTTTTACAACCTTAGGTCTGTTACCTTTATCTGTGAAAGACTGTTTTTGAACTCTGCACATGACGAAGAAACACATAATCACCACAAAAAGAATAAGGGACTTTTGGGTTTCCACTCCGTGTGTGTTCAGTATTTTGACCCCAAAATTGTAGCAATATAGAATGTTGTAGCAACATAGAACATTCCAAATATAATGGAATAATGGGCCATATGCATTACACTCAAATGCCTTCATTCCACTCATATTAAAGCACACAACATACTGTTCATGCAAAATATAAATGCTCTATTGAAAACAAATGACTAACGTTAATCTCAAAAGGAGACCAAAGTACAACACTGTAATGATGTAATAGGAGACATTTTACAGACACTTATCCAAAACAGCACAGTACAGTGAGACAGTTTATCAACACACTGTATATAAACACACAGACCTGATCTCTGCCATGCAAGCCACCATGACTGCCACAGCCAGACCATGGACCAGAGCTGGCTGCAGCCTCCCTGCTGCCTCCACGTTCTCTATGACCGACACACAGCCGATGAACACAAAGAACATGGTCCCCACCAGCTCAGCCAGACACGGCTGGACCAGGCGCTCAAACTTGTTGGGAGGCTGGACCGGTGCTTTCTTAGAGTCTGATGCCATCAGGGATGTCCCAATGTCACCCAGTTCCATTGTCCCTTCTGTCATAGTGGAAAGGAGTTTGGAGAGATAGAGTGAGAATAGAGGAGAGAGAGAATGGAGGAGTTTGGAGGGAAAATAGATGAGAGAGAGGAGTCTTTGTATATAGAGATACAGTGCAGCACTGGCGATAATGTCCGCAGGTGTGTGTCCAAATATCTACCTGCGTTGCTAATCACTTGAACTTTGGTAAGTTCAAAGAACGAAAGGGCAAGATAGAGAGTGGAGAGAGAGAAAGAGAGCGAGAGAGAGAGCATAAAATTGAATTGCTCCATTGACCAACGATGGACTCTTTGACACTGATATCCATGTTATGATTAATCCAAGTCAGTTTACTCTAGTGAACACAGTACAACAGACAACCAGTTTACAGTTTTAAAGTATAGTAATTGTCCAGCAGACAGATATTTTGTTGGCACTGATTTGAAAACAACATTTTCAGGGTAGAGCATATGTCAATATGACTATGATATGTTTTTACTATTTAAATCAACTAAATGTTTTGTTAGTTTGTTAATACAGCAGCCTACTACTAGACATAATGTTCTAGATTTCCAGGCCAAACAAACAAGTTTAATCTTGGTTAACCTGCTTGTATTAATCATGCATAGATCATTGATGTTAGCCAGTCCCAGCTAGATAAGATAAAGCATTAAAACTAGACAGTTTGACGAAGTCTCTGCACCTGTGCAAAGTCTGTTCCTGTTATTCTCTGAAGGGAGTAAAAGACAACCCAGTGAAACATGAAACTGGCTTTTTACACTTTGTAATATCTTATTATGTGTCCTAAATGGTAGACACATCCATCAGCAAATAACAGGTGATAAATACATTGACATTGTAAATGTGTAGAATGTGGCAAAATCAGACTGTTACTGTGCATACAGGCATCATGTACAGTATGTACTTATTCTTGAGGGGGCACTAATGGAATTCATGAATTCATTTAATAATTCATTTGTATTAATTGCATATGAAAGAAACAGTATCTTCTATATTTCCAACGTACAAATCAATAAATGGACATGACGACAACTCCTCTGCTGTACACATTTATACTTAATTTCTTGAATCTTCACTGCAACATTTTTTAAACATTCACATACCACTGTCTCAAATGAGTGTCTGCCATAGAAATATAATTACTAGAAGAGAGGTCCCCGTTCAAGTCAATGAGTCCATAATGGGAGAACCGGTTGTCTGAGGGGCTATGGCCTTTCTAGTAATTATATTTCTATGGCTGAGACTTTCAGTCAAGATAGCAATTACAGTGTCAAATTCAATGTTATCTAATGTGGCTAGTTTTTGGATGTCTGTGTGCAGATAATCAGTGAAAAGGCATGACGCATATGGAAGGTTGTATCACAGGACAGTGAGAGTCAGACCAATGCAAGGCTGTAGTTCACCACATAACCAAAAGGTGGCGGTATAAAACACAGACTGGGCCAGAAGTCACTTCTACTATGTCAAAAGGGATCAATCATAGAAAGAAATATACAATGCAATATTTAATGCACAAAAATTTGTTTATACAAATGGCATTGAATAAAATTGATTGCATTTATGGACAATAGATAATCTATATATACCGGCATAGAATAAAGTTACATTGGTAAGATTATTTTAAACTAAGAGACATGGAAATAGTAACACGAAAATACTGTTAGAATTTATGTGGATTTTGGAAATTGACTTTTTTATGGACTTGAACTGGAAACCTACATCTGTATCATATCAAGAGAACTCTGGTTTTCTCATCCCCAAGCAGTAATCTGAAAATAGAAAAAACACACCATCAAAATAGTACAGAATTGTTGAATGTAACATCACTCGACAAGTTGTTGCTTCCACACATTGTTTCTTTAGTTATTTTTAACATAAATGTAAATAATTCCCCAAAATATGTCTCTACAACACAAGACTTTAACAAGGGAAATCAAGATAAAAAGGTGTTAAATCCACACATTGTTAAAACTAGGTTAATGACTCTCCCAAACTTAAGAATTGTATAAAAGCACCCATTGTAGGAGTAACTTTCCATCACATAGCTAGCCATTGATTTTAGAGGGACAGTTCATGTTTATCAAGTTGAGAACAAACAGCCCTGTCTAACAGCCATGTTACGATACAGTGCTTTATCGCACAAGACAACACATCCCGATATGGAGGTGGTAGATTCTCTTGCTGATTTGCAAGAATTTATGGGCAGACAAGGCTTCTAACCCCACACTTGCAGCTAGTGGAGGCAACTTCCATTCAATAGTAAATATATTCCATTCTAATCTATGGAGCTCCAGTTGGGTCATTATTTTAGTATTAATGGTCATTTCAAGGACAAAGATTAAGGTTGCTTTCCCAACCAAAGTGTTTCAATAGTAGCTTGGGCTCCAGTCTGTTTCTGTTTAAAACCAAACAGGACAATGATGTAAACAGCCAGGTATCCAGGCCCCAGAAGATCAGAGCTGTACAGTACCGTATGAAGCTGGCGGTTAGCAGGGCTCCAGACATGGGTCCCACCCAGTAGATCCAGTGATAGCTCCAGTAGTCGGCCACCACGGCCGGGCCAAAGGCACGAGCTGGGTTCATACATGCCCCAGACACTGCTCCCCTGTAGAGGACGTGATATAAAAGCGATGCATGAATGAATGATAGAGCATGTGGTGTCTTACGGTACACAGTAAGGAGTGTATTGTGGTGTACATTGTGTTTTATTGGTAGTGTACAGGTATTTATCTCAGTAGTAGTTAACTATACTGTACAAAGGTAGGCCATTACATCAAACATCAAGACAAAGGAGATGATTGTGGACAACAGAAAAAAGAGGACCGAGCACGCCCCCATTCTCATCGACGGGGCTGCAGTGGAGCAGGTTGAGAGCTTCAAGTTCCTTGGTGTCCACTTCACCAACAAACTAACATTGTCCAAGCACACCAAGACAGTCGTGAAGAGGTCACAACAAAACCTATTCCCCCTTAGGAGACTGAAAAGATTTGTCGTGGGTCCTTAGATCCTCAAAAGGTTCTACAGCTGCACCATCGAGAGCATCCTGACTTGTTGCATCACTGCCTGGTATGGCAACTGATCGGCCTCCGGCACTACAGAGGGTAGTGCGAACATCCCAGTGCATCACTGGGACCAAGCTTCCTGCCATCCAGGACCTCTATACCAGGCGGTGTCAGAGGAAGGCCCTAAAAATGGTCAAAGACTCCAGCCACCCTAGTCATCTAGTCATAGACTGTTCTCTCTGCTACCACACGGCTTGTGCGCTCTTGTTCTTGTTCCAAGAGGCTTCTAAACAGCTTTACCCTCAAGCCATAAGACTCCTAAACATCTAGTTAAATGGCTACCCAGACTATTTGCAGTGCCCCCCGCCCTCTTTACACCACTGCTATTCTCTGTTGTCATCTATGCATAGTCACTTTAATAACTCTACCTACATGTACATACTACCTCAAATTCCCCGGCACACTGACTCTGTATCAGTACCCCCCTGTATATAGTCTCGCTATTGTTATTTTACTGCTGCTCTTTAATTGCTTGTTACTTTTATCTCTTATTCTTATGATTTTTTAAAAACTTCATTGTTGGTTAGGGGCTCGTAAGTAAGCATTTCACTGTAAGGTGTAAGGTGTAAGGTTCACTGGTGTTTTCGGCGGATGTGACTAATAACATTTGATTTGATTTGTTTGTATCTGAAAAGTTGTTCTGCAGAATGTACAGTACAGTCTTTCTCCAGGCTAATTTCTCAAACCTTTCCAGCCCTCCTCCCATCCTATCCCTTACCCACACACCTTACATCAATCCACTCCACGACCACCCCACCCACCGCTCTTACACCACACCTTCTAACCCATGGGTCCTCACCCAGCCAGGATGTCTGCGGTCACGGTCAGCCCGATGCAGAGAGGTGCCAACAGGCTGCGCGTGCGTCCATTCACGGCCCCCATACACACCACCATCGTCAGGAACAGAGTCATGATCACCTCTGCCACCGTGGCTGGTACTATCTGGGTGTCGGCCTGCACTGTGTCGAATGCTGCCCCTGAAACTTTGCCATAGTTCATGGATGGGGAAATCACCTGGAGAAGGAGATATTACTGATATGAATATAGGATATGTAGGGAGAAAAGTATAGGTCCAGATACAGAAGAACATTATTTAACATTTGCTTATCGACTGCTACTTTCCACTGGTCATATTCTACATCTGTTCAGAGTTTGTCTTTTCAAGTGTGATAAAAAATAATATACAGTACGAGACAACATTTTGGACACACCTACTCATTCAAGGGTTTGTCTTTATTTGTACTATTTTCTACGTTGTAAAATAATAGTGAAGACAATCAAACTATGAAATAACACATGGTATTGTGTACTAATAAAAAAAGTGTTAAACAAATCAAAATACATTTGATATTTTATCTTCTTCTAAGTAGCCACCCTTTGCCTTGATGACAGCTATGCACACTCTTGGCATTCTCTCAAACAGCTTCACCTGGAATGCTTTTCCAACAGTCTTGAAGGAGTTCCCACATATGCTGAGCACTTGCTGGCTGCTTTTCCTTCACTCAGCGGTCCAACTCATCCCAAACCATCTCAATTGGGTTGAGGTCGTGTGATTGTGGAGGCCAGGTCATCTGATGCAGCACTCCATCACTCTCCTTCTTGGTCAAATAGCCCTTACACAGCCTGGAGGTGTGTTGAGTCATTGTCCTGTTGAAAAACAAATGATAGTCCCACTAAGCGCAAACCACCAGAAACGTGGCCCCACACCATCACACCTCCTCCTCCATGCTTCACAGTGGGTACCACACATGCAGGTCATCCGTTCACCTACTCTGCGTCTCACAAGGACACAGCGGTTGGAACCAAAAATCTCAAATTTGGACTCATCAGACCAAAGGACAGATTTCCACCAGTCTAATGTCCATTGCTTGTGTTTCTTGGTCCAAGCAAGTCTCTTCTTCTTATAAGTGTCCTTTAGTAGTGGTTTCTTTGCAGCAATTTGACCATGAAGGCCTGATTCACCCCATTTCCTCTGAACAGTTGATGTGGAGATGTGTTACTTGAACTCTGTGAAGCATTTATTTGGGCTGAAATCTGAGGCTGGTAACTCTAATGAACTTATCCTCTGCAGCAGAGTTAACACTGGGTCTTCCTTTCCTGTAGCGGTCCTCATGGGAGCCAGTTTCATCTAAGCCCTCAATGGTTTTTGCGACAGCACTTGAAGAAACTGTTAAAGTTCTTGAACTGTTTTGGATTGACTGACCTCCATGTCTTAAAGTAATGATGGATTGTCATTTCTCTTTGCTTATTTGAGCTGTTCTTGCCATAATATCAACTTGGTACTTACCAAATAGGGATATCTTCTGTATACCAACCCTATCATGTCACAACAGAACTGATTGGCTCAAACGCATTAAGAAGGAAAGGAATTCCACAAGTTAACTTTAAACAAGGCACACAAGTTACCTGAAATGCATTCCAGGTGACTACCTCATGAAGCTGGTTGAGAGAATCCCTAGTTTTCAAAGCTGTCATCAAGGCAAAGGGTGGCTACTTTGAAAAATATAAAATGTTAAATATATTTTGATTTGAACATATACACTACCGTTCAAAAGTTTTGGGTCAAAAAAGAAAGAAAATCACATTTTTTGTCCATTAAAACAACATCAAATTGATCAGAAATACAGTGTAGACATTGTTCATGTTGTCAATGACTACTGTAGCTGGAAACGGCAGATTTTTTATGGAATATCTACAGTACATAGGTGTGCAGAGGCCCATTATCAGCAACCATCACTCCTGTGTTCCAATGACACGTTGTGTTAGCTAATTCAAGTTTATAATTTTAAAAGGCTAATTGATCATTAGAAAAACCTTTTGCAATTATGTTAGCACAGCTGAAAACTGTTGTTCTGATTAAAAAGCAATAAAACTGGCCTTCTTTAGACTAGTTGAGTATCTTGAGCATCAGCATTTGTGGGTTCGATTACAGGCTCAAAATGGCCAAAAACAAAGCATTTTCGTCTGAAACTCGTCAGTCTATTCTTGTTCTGAGAAATGAAGGCTCTTCCAGGTGAGAAATTGCCAAGAAACTGAAGATCTCGCACAACACTGTGTTATCCCTTCAAAGAACAGCACAAACTGGCTCTAACCTGAATAGGAAGAGGAGTGTGAGGCTCCAGTGCACAAAGGAGCAAGAGGACAAGTACATTAGAGTATCTAGTTTGAGAAACAGATTCCTCGCAAGTCCTCAATTGGCAGCTTCATTAAATAGTACCTGCAAAACACCAGTCTCAACGTCAACAGTGAAGAGGCAACTCCAGGATGTTGGCCTTCTAGGCAGAGTTGCAAAGAAAAAGACATATCTCAGACTGGCCAATAAAAATAAAATATTAAGATGGGCAAAAGAACACAGACACTGGACAGAGGAACTCTGCCTGGAAGGACAGCATCCTGGAGTCACCTCTTCACTGTTGATGTTGAGACTGGTTATTTAATGAAGCTGCCAGTTGAGGACTTGTGAGGCGTCTGAAAATATTTTTGGGAACCATAGTAAAGCATCCTCAGTACCTCCCTGAAACCTAAAAATTAACATTCCCAGAACAAATGAAATTAAATCTAATTGTATTTGTCACATGCACCGAATACAACAGATGTAGATCGTACAGTGAAATGCTTACTTACAAGCCCTTAACCAACAAAGCAGTTTAAAAAAACGTATGTTCTCAGAACGTTTAAAAAACATACAATTTTACCGGTCAGGAAACATATGGCTTCGTTCCCAGAACCAATGGGAAACTAAAAACCTATGTTCCCACAACTTCCAAGGAACGAAACGTGCTTGCAGGGTAATGGCCAATGAGCTCTTGACTTTACAAGGTGGTGAAACACAGACTCAACTAATCTTGTTCAGCTCCAAGGACACTGTACTGTACATGTAAATGACTGCCAATAGAGTAGAGTGGGTGACTGCCTGGTCACTCAACCCTCATGGACGTCAATTGCTTTATCGTTTTACTGTCCTGATAGCAGCCAAGAGAAGAGCAGGGTAGGTGTTGAAAGAGATTATTGTCATGATCCATATCTGAAGTGTTGACAGGATGAGGATGATCATACTGTTAGGATAAGTGCAGATTGTACAAGTGTTGAGTATTATGGGACGATCAAACCTCTGAAAGTGTGAAAGATCTAGCTGAAATTTTCCTGATGTTTACATAGTCTTTAGTGACAGTAGGCCTACCCATTTGGTGCCAGGTAGTTACCAAATGCTGTATATTGAATTCTTGAATGTTCGTACTAGAAAGTACATATTGTTACCAAATAATTAAGTTAAATATATGTACATGTCTTCAATGTCAATAAATAAGAACAATTATAATTAAAATCCTATTAAATACCAAGTTAGTACTAGTAGAAGTGCAACCCACCTTTTAGTTGGCTACAGAGTACCCACCTTGGCTAGTCCTGCCCCTATCATCCCTCCACACATCTGAGCCAGTATGTAGGGGACCAGCAGTATGATGTTGAGACCCCCGATCAGAAACACAGACACAGACACTGCTGGGTTGAAGTGGCCCCCACTGCAGAGAGAGACATGGAACAATTGAATTACCCTAATACATTTTAATTAAGTTATTTTATTTTAAACAGTTCACAATAGTTTTTTATATGAGGCACATCCTTTAGAAAACAAAACAAACTCTTTTAAATATAGAGGCAAGTAGCAACAATAAAACCATATTAAGAAAAAATGCTAATGTAGATTGCCTCATCAAAATGATGAAGTGTGATTTTAAAATCCTGTTGTGCATTTTAATGATCTATTGTAGGCTACTTTGAAAGCACAGTCATAAAACTTCAAGTCAATGCTGATCAACAGATACATTACAAGTCTTCATTTTTGCAATGCTTTTATACAATCTGTTATGCATCAACATGCTGCATGTTGAAAGCCTAGGAACAGACTCTTCTGTTGCTCTGCTAACATTTGAAAACCTGAGCATCAACTTCCCAGCCTAGTCCCAAAACCTATACCATGTCATGGCCAGAAAAGTTGTCTATACAGCACAAACAGATCTAGGACCAGGTTATCACCTTCCAGCCTCTCACCACCCACCCCCAGAGGGGCCCCCAGCCTTACCTGATCTCCCCCAGCACGGCGATAACGATGCCCAGGGCCAGGCCGTGTGCCAGGGCCGGCTGCAGCCTTCCGGTGCCCTCTGTGTTCTCGATCACAGACAGACACCCCACAAAGATAAACAGAGATGAACCCAGCAGCTCTGCCAGACAGGGCTGGATATAACGTTGGAACGCATCCCTGAACGGCTCGGTACTGCTGTTTCCATCTGTGGCTGGATCTGGACCTTTCCCCTCTGGCTGGATCACATTGATGTCCAGGTCCCAGAGCTCGGTCTTAGACTCATAGAGAGCCATGGTGTTGGGTTAGACTGTGTAAGACTGGAAACAGCCCATGGGTCGTTAGTGCTCTTAAGTCTAGAGGTTACGCAAGAGTGCTGATAAGGAATAAGAAGGGAGGAGGAGGGGTGAGGTGGATGAGGAGGAGGGAGGTGGAGGAATGGGAGGAGGTGGAGGACCGAAGACCAGGAGGGAAGTGGAGGTGAGGGGCGGAGGTGGGGTGAAGATAGCGGAGGGGGAAGTTGATAAGTAATTTTCTTGGAATGGTCCAGATAGCTAGGCAGAAAAATGCTACCAGATCATCAAACAATGAGACAAAATGCAAGAAATGTTCAGATGTTATTCGCTTAAGTAATTACCGTTAAATGCAATACTTTTGGTTTAACTTCAAACATACTTGTCAGGACTTTGTATGGATAAAGAAATGCAATTAATCAATCAAAATGATTTCCCCATGACTGTTATTATGAATAGTATTATGAATACTAGTTGTGAAATTAATAGCTTACATTTCAATATACATTATGCAGTTAGAATACAGGGACAGAAACCCTGCTTCTGCAGATAGAGCTATTGCCTAAAATACAATAGAAGTACAGCATAGAGGCTCTGTGTCACGTCTTAAATGTATGTAGTTCTGTCCTTGTGCTGTTCTTGTCTATTCATGTTCTGTATTATGTCATGTTTCATGTTTTGTGTGGACCCCAGGAAGTGTAGCTGCTGCTATCGCAACAGCTAATGGGGATCCTAGTAAAATACCAAAATGATGAGTGTGTTGTAGAACATATGGACAAGCGGCCTCATTATATGACTGTCTATATAAGTTGCCATTCTACATAACTACTGAATTACCATCAATCCACTTGTATATCAGTGTAGGCTGCTGAGGGGAGGACGGCTCATAATAATGGTTGGAACGGCGCAAATGGAATGGCATCAAACACATGGAAACCATGTGTTCAATGTGTTTCATACAATTCCACTTATTCCACTCCATCCATTACCACGAGCCCATCCTCCCCTGTTAAGGTACCACCAACCTCCTGTGTTGTATATGTAATGTGACTGAAACATATCTACATAATAATCAGAATAACATATTACGATAACAATCTTTTACATATACAGTGCCTTGCAAAAGCATTCATCCCCCTTGGCGTTTTTCGTATTTTGTTGTTAAAAATCTATTTTTATTTGGATTTCATGTAATGGACATACACAAAACAGTTCAAATTGGTGAAGTGAAATGAAAATGAGACTAAAATGTAGCTTTTTGGCCATCAAGGAAAATGCTATGTCTGGGTAAGGTGTGTATAAGGGAGGCAGAGTGAAATAAATAGTCGCATTTTAATTCAGTTCCACAAATGACATACATGAAAAATCAATGTGCCAAAATAACACGGAAACAATAATAAAGTATAGCGCCAGACAAAACACCATCTAACAATTAACAATTACACACAAAGACAAGTAGGGGAACAGAGGACTAAATACATTCAGTATGATTAGGGAATGAAAACCAGGTGTGTAAGGAACAAGACAAAACAAACGTAAAGATGAAAAATGGAGCGGCAGTGGCTAGAAAGCCGGTGACGTCGATCGCCGACGCTGCCCGAACAAGGAGAGGAGCCGACTTCGGTGGAAGTCGTGACAGTCTGGCACAAACCCAACACCTCGCATCACCCCAAGAACACCATCCCCACAGTGAAGCATGGTGGTGGCAGCATCATGCTGTGGGATGTTTTTCATTGGCAGAGACTGGGAAACTGGTCTGAAATGAATGAATGATGGATGGTACTAAATACAGGGAAATTCTTGAGGAAAACCTGTTTCAGTCTTCCAGAGATTTGAGACTGGGATGGAGGTTCACCTTCCAGCAGGTCAATGACACTAAGCATACTGCTAAAGCAACACTCAAGTGGTTTACAGGGAAAGTTTTAAATGTCTTGGAAAGGCCTAGTCAAAGTCCAGACCTCAATCCAATTGAGAATCTGTGGTATGACTTAAACATTGCTGTACACCAGTGGAACCCATCTAACTTGAAGGAGCTGGAGCAGGTTTGCCTTGAAGAATGGGCAAACATCCCAGTGGCTAGATATGCCAAGCCTCTAGAGACATACCCCAAGAGACTTGCAGCTGTAATTGCTGCAAAAGGTGACTCTACAAAGTATTGACTTGTTTCACAAGAAAGTGATAGTTGTTGTGTAAATCAAATGATACAAACCCCCCAAAAATCTATTTTAATTCCAGGTTGTAAGGCAACAAAATAATAAAAATGCCAAGAGGGGTGAATACTTTCATAAGCCACTATACCTTAAGGTTATAGGTTTCATATAGAGCTATGAGTTTTCCTGACCACCTTATGTATAAATAGAATCTGGAGGTTTTCCTGGTCATGTCACCGGGTTAGGAAAAACTCCTGGCCCTGTTCATATGCCATCAAATAATGTTCATCCTACTTTTGAATACAAGGTCAGAAAATATAAACCTCTAAATTATACCACCACATACCATAAATTATAATATTATGCCTTAATAAAATAAAGGTCAGGTGAGAAACATAATTTTCTGGGAAACAGCAAGGACCAAAACAATGGATGTAGTGTTGGCTCAATGTTAAATGGTCTAATCATTTGACATTGATATTAAGCTCATAACTTGTTGATCTTTCCTGATACTTGTTTGTCTTTCCGTCTTGGTGGGGGAGTTATAGTGTATTGAATGTAATGACGAAATATGTTATCTTAGGCACAAATATTTCACTTCCTAGAAGGGAGAATTTCACGTGATAGGATGAACGTTTTCCACCAAACATCAAGAATGTGACTTGAGTCTGAGGAGTCTTTTAATTCCTGAAGTATATTTTGTCCTCCAATAAGACTGTAAGAATGGAAACAGCTTTAATTTAAAAAAAATAGCATTTAATTTAAAGTCACATTATTCAAACAAATTTCTATGAAACTGTGGGCACGTCTTCAAAGATCCATTTCAACAACTCAAAAAACAAAGGTATGTAAACAAATATCATTATGTAACATCGCTGAACTTTCCCTTTTAAAATAAACCATCCCATTGAAGGAAGACATTCAATTACAAATAAGTAAATACCTTCAAACTCTTCACTTTTGGAACCAGAGTTGAATTTTCTGATTCATACTTAAATTACCAGTTTCATTGATTTATCTGACAGTTAATCTTTAATAAAGTTGACAGGTAAGTTGATTGATAAAAATGTGGTTGTCATAGCTTTACCTGAGCAGCACCTGTGGAGTGTGCCTCTTGTATAGTAACAGTACTTATCGACTACTATAAGGCTGAAGAGCCCCACCACTTGGACATGACCCCTGCTCAGAAACACCACGAGCCTGTCTGACAGGGGAACGTTGATAGTTAAACTGGCACTTTGGGCTCCATTGGAAATGAATAGTCTAGCTCTGTTATTATGGCGTAATTGAGCGAATGAAAACCCATATCCAAACAGTAAAAGAAGAGTGATGTTTTGTATTTCTCTGGACATTTCTAGGTATTTTTTGCCAATCTGAAGTAGACAGACGGTTGCCTAGAAGACCAAGAAGCCAACTGTACCACTAGCTGTCCTTCAACACCACCAAAGGGTGACGCTCTGTTCTGTAGTCTTAGACTAGAGCTTTTAGTAGGCTATACCCTCTTTATTAGAGCCAAGTACCACATCATATTTCCGAGTTTGTCTTATGTGCGAACCACCCTCTTCATTGACTGAACTGTTCATTGTTTTTATGCATCAACCTAAACTACTGTTTCTGTTTTCTAGATGGGTTTTTATCAGCCAAGTAGGCCCAGGCTTACACATCAAATGACCATCTAATTATAGAGCTGAGGCAAAAACAGCAATCATGTGTCAGACTAAACCAGACAATTACACATCTGATTTTGTTCAAACAATCTTGAAAGGGAATGCAAATCAAATAGATGATGGACTGTCAGTGGATTATCCGTGCTAGCTGTTTCAATCTGTAGGTTGTTTCACTAGATAAGGTTGTGGATGAGATACGCCACACGCCCACACCACATCATGAAGAGAGGAGTGGGGGGAGGACCACATAGGGTCAGGATGAGATACGCCACACGCCCACACCACATCATGAAGAGAGGAGTGGGGGGAGGACCACATAGGGTCAGTTATAATAAATACCTTGAATGTCAGAATGGACCTGAACTCAGTGACCACGACCACAGTGGCAGATTACCGACAACTAACAGAATTTAAGTCAATTTAATAAGTCAATTAAAGTATTTAATAGATCATGTAATACAAATGTAAGTGTTAAAAGATGTTGGTATATCAATAGAATGATGGCTGTTACCATTAGTTAAGGACCCTGGGACTAAACATCTCCCTCTGCAACTGGATCCTGGACTTCCTGAAGGGCCGCACCCAGGTGGTAATGGTAGGCAACAACACGTCTGCCACGCTGATCCTCAACACTGGGGCCACTCAGGGCTGTGTACTTAGTTCCCTCCTGTACTCCCTGTTCACCCACGACAGTGTGGCCAAACACGACTCCCACACCATCATTAAGTTTGCTGACAACACAACAGTGGTAGGCCTGATCACCGACAACGATGAGACAGCCTATAGGGAGGAAGTCAGAGACCTGGTAGTGTGGTGCCAGGACAACAACCTATCCCTCATTGTGAGCAAGACAAAGGCGCTGATCGTGGACTATAGGAAAAGGCGGGCCGAACAGGCCCCCATTAACATCAACGGGGCCGATGTGGAGCGGGTCGAGAGTTTCAAGTTCCTTGGTGTCCATATTACCAACAAACTATCATAGTCCAAACACACCAAGACAGTCGTTAAGAGGGCACAACATCTTTCCCCCTCAGGAGACTGAAAAGATTTGGCATGGGTCCCCAGATCCCCAAAACGTTCTACAGCTGCACCATCAAGAGCATCCTGGCCAGTTGCATCACCGCCTGGTATGGCAATTGCTCGGCATCTGACTGTAAGGCGCTACATAGGGTAGTGCGTACGGCCCAGTACATCACTGGTGCCAAGCAAATGTAAAAAGGAAAAAGAAGGAGGAAAACAAGACATTTAGAAAGATCAGAGCGAGCAATGAGAGTCCGGAATATAAATAGTTGGTGTGAATAGACAGTATGGACAGTATATGAATAGAAAAGGTATGTGCAGCAGTAGTTATATAGGATGAGCCTTGACTAGAATACAGAATATATATATATATATATATATATAAAAGGGCAAAATAGTATGTAAACATTATTAAAGTGACCAGTGTTCAATGACTCTATGAGTATAGGGCAGCTCTAAGGTGTAGGGTTGAGTACCTGGTGGTGGCTGGCTAGTGACAGTGTCCTAAGGGGCTACGTCCCCCACAATGTGAAAATACATGATTCATATCATTTTATGTCTATAGCAATGCTTTTAAAATACACATGTATGCATATGGGCATGCTATGTTTCTTGTCAAAGTCAATGAAGACATATGCACATTGAACACTCATTCTGTGAGAAGGCCTGTTATGCATGTCATGCAAATAGCCACAAGGGAGCAGCAGAACACTGGAAATGACCGCAGACATTGAAGGCTCCAGGTATTACCCCCCAAGCATAGATCTAGTATCAGCTCACCATACCTACCTCAATCCATACAACTGATGAATGACAGGGTGGCAATTTCCTTTGATTCCATCCATGGCCATATGAAACACCTCATGAAGTTCACATCAAGAGATCTGTTAGACTTATACATACATACTATTAACAGTAATTAAAGTTCAGTCACCATGTGGCATTCATATCACTGAACTGTAATAATACATTTGTTGTAACATAACATTTTATATTATAAGAACATTGTAATAACATATTGTATGGCCATAGTGCTCTTGATTTAATGACTGGAGAGTACGATTTTGTAAGCCTGACTTCCTAGTCACTGATTAGAAACATTGTTTACATCATGTTGAGCACATCCCTGGGTGGACATAATGGCATTACCAATTTCAAAAAGCAAAAATGTCCATAGAGAAATAGTTTCACTGACCTCTACTGTAGCTAAGGTATTGTAAAGCCTATTGTGTGCTGCTGTTGAATCACATAGGTGGATAAGCCCTTTTAACCCTATAGTAAACCGCGTGACAGTTAGAAAGCCGTTAATGCATCTCAAACCATTCGCTTTACACATTGTTTTGTCCGTTTTTTTCGTACTCATAATTGTCCATTATAAGTGTGTCACTTCGACAGGGTTGTTTTACCAAGGTATCACATGTCACTCACTAGCGGGCCATGCAGGCTAGCCTACAGTAGGGAAGTGAATTGCACTTCCTCCTTTTACACACCACTGTTCAGCACAGCATTTGGGTTATAGGAGTAGCCTACAAAGTGAAAATGGAAAGAGCGAAAACTGAACGGGGCTGTGTCCTGTAATTGCCTATTCACTTTGTAAGAGGAAAAAACATTGCGGGGAATGACAATCGATTCTTATTAGAACGCTCCAACAACACCTATTCAGCGACGAGCAGCAGAGTCAACGTAACGTTTTCAGAAATACAATGGCAGCGACCTAGATCAACTTCTGGACTTGCTTTCTAAAAGGATCATAGAGGGGGCCTTGCAACTTTTTGAAACTTGTTGGATACGGTGGAGCAAGGACGCAAACATGAAGAAACAGTTTAATCGCATGAAACAGCTCGCCAACCAAACAGTTGGAAGGTAGGCAAAGTATTTTGGATAAATACAAGTGTAGCCTACTATTATTTAGTGGGCTCCGGCGGCATTTTCTTTTGCAGTGTTGCAGTCATTGCTGTCATTTATTTTGTCAGTAATGTTGCATTGTTGTTAGGCTACATTGTAGTTACATTGTAACTTTGTAGTTACAGTGTAGCCGCTGAGACAGGTTGGCAGTTGTAATTGTGATGGCATGACCAAACTGTCACTAACCGTGTTATGATACATATCTCTCTATCACAAATCGTTCTCCTGACCATAGCCAGCCTCTGTGAGTTTTATCTCATCTCAGTGGGCTGTGTCAGAAGTGTTGGGCCACATATGAGTGCTCAAGAATGGATTGATACCAATTAAATGTGATAATATAAGAAAGATATGCCTAACATAATAACTTTTACAATGAATAACTTTTATAATGAATACATGAACGTGTAATTAAAAAGCTTATAGTCACAACCTGATGTGGATATGATGTCGGAATAGTTTGCCTGACAAATGTTAACTTCTAAATGGTAGGCTACATGCGTCCTATATGGATTGATTTGTTAGGCCTACACGTGGTGTGGGAAGAAAGTAAACATGGTGGTCTAACTAGTGGTCTAACCAAATGCTGGTCTAACCATGATGTAATTAGTGTATTGTGGACAACCCCGCCCTGTGCAATTGGGTTCTGGACTTCCTGACGGGCCGCCCCCCAGGTGGTAAAGGTAGGAAACAACATCTCCATTTCGCTGAACCTCAACACTGGGGCCCCACAAGGGTGCGTGCTCAGCCCTCTCCTGTACTCGCTGCTCACCAATGACTGTGTGGCCATGCACGCCTACAACTCAATCATCAAGTTTGCAGACGACACAACAGGAGTGGGATTGATTAGCCGCAACAGCGCCTCTTCAACCTCAGGAGGCTAAAGACATGTGGCTTGTCACCTAAACCCTCACACACTTTTACAGATGCACAATTGAGAGCATCCTGTCGGGCTGTATCACCGCCTGGTACAGCAACTGCACCGCCCACAACCGCAAGGCTCTCCAGAAGGTGGTGTGGTCTGCACAACGCTCCACCAGGGGCGAACTACCTGTTCTCCAGGACACATACAGCACCTGATGTCACAGGAAGGCCAAAAAGATCATTAAAGACAACAACCACCCGAGCCACTGCCTGTTCACCCCGCTACCATCCAGAAGGCGAGGTCAGTACAGGTACATCAAAGCTGGGACCGAGAGACTGAAAAACAGCTTCTATCTCAAGACCATCAGATTGTTAAACAGCCATCACTAACTGCCTACATACAGATTTGAAATCAGTGGCCACTTTAATAAATGGATCACTATTCACTTTAATAATGCCACTTTAATAATGTTTACTTATCTTGCATTACTCATCTCAAATGTATATACTGTATGTTATACCATCTATTGTATCTTGCCTATGCGGCTCTGTCATTGTTCATCCAAATATTAAAATGTACATATTCTTATTCCATTCCTTTACTGGGATTTGTGTGTATTGGGTAGTTGTTGTGGAATTGTTAGATATTACTGCACTGTCGGAACTAGAAGCACAAGCATTTCGCTACACTCATTAACATCTGCTAACCATGTGTATGTGATCAATACATTTTGATTTGATTTGTATATAGCTTGTGTGCTATGATGTTAAAACACTGACTGTTATGTTTATAGCCAACTCCCATGTAAAGGGGGAATCCCCATCCATCCACCCAGGCACTGTGCAGCCCCCATCCCACACTGCTTCCGCATGGTGCCCCCTCTCCCTCTGACCCTACACTCAACACCACTGTTCTCCCTCTGACCCTACAGGGGTTGCCCTCAGGCGCTCAACACCACTGTTCTCCCTCTGACCCTACAGGGGTTGCCCTCAGGCGCTCAACACCACTGTTCTCCCTCTGACCCTACAGGGGTTGCCCTCAGGCGCTCAACACCACTGTTCTCCCTCTGACCCTACAGGGGTTGCCCTCAGGCGCTCAACACCACTGTTCTCCCTCAGTCGCTGCTGATGTCCACTGAGCTAACACTGTTGTCTCTCAGTCTTTGTTGATGTCCACTGAGCTAACACCACTGTTGTCCCTCAGTCTCTGTTGATGTCCACTGAGCTAACACCACTGTTGTCCCTCAGTCTCTGCTGATGTCCACTGAGCAACAGTATTATCACATTAGGATATTCTATGGACCATAAGTACTACACACTATATCCTCCAGTAGTAGATCCTCTGGAATAACTATTGAAGCTCTAATGGATGAGTACTTCTCACTGGTAGCCTACAGTGTACATGTGTAAAACTCATTCTACGAAGGGCCGAGTGTCTGGATTGAAGAATTAAGGTCCTGGTTAGTAAGACAATCGCCTGACCTGATTATCTAGGGCTTAATTGAAAGGAAAAACAACAACCAGCAGAGACTAGGCCCTCCATGGAATGAGTTTGACACCCCTGCTATAGTGGATGATGGGGTTTACATTCCCCCTCATAATGTAAAGTGTTATATAAATACAATCCATTATCATTAAGTCTGTTTATTATCATTAGGAATAGAATAACTTTATCCTGTCTGTAATAGTTATTAGAGTTTAAGTAAGAGGCCTTGATTGCCTATCCAGTCTTTTCCATATATTGGGACATAGCTGTAAACACAGCTGGGCAGGCTGACAGCTAGAGAGGATGTGTTCCAAATGGCATCCTATTCCATTTATAGTGTCTGTTTGACCAGGCCCTATAGGGCTCTCATTGGTCAATTAACCACATGGTCCAACCGAAACTTGACCTCCGCCTTTAACCCAACCCCTCCGAAAGAGACGCATACATTCACAGGTATATACATATATACATTCACACATACATACATACATACACAGGTATATACATTCATACATATACACACACTACTGGTCAAAAGTTTTAGAACACCTACTCATTCAATGATTTTTCTTTATTTGTACTATTTTCTACATTGTATAATAATAGTGAAGACATCAAAACTATGAATTAACACATATGGAATCATGTAGTAACCAAAAAAAGTGTTAAACAAATAAAAATATATTTCATATTTGAGATTCTTTCCTTAATGCATTTGAGCCAATCAGTTTTGTTGTGTTGTGGTATACAGAAGATAACCCTATTTGGTAAAAGACCAAGTCCATATTATGGCAAGAACAGCTCAAATAAGCAAAGAGAAACAACAGAGGAAGAGGAACATTTCAAGAACTTTGAAAGTTTCTTCAAATGCAGTCACAAAAACCATCAAGCGCTATGATGAAACAGTCTCTCATGAGGACCACCACAGGAAAGGAAGACCCAGAGTTATCTCTGCTGCAGAGGATAAGTTCATTAGAGTTACCAGCCTCAGAAATTGCAGCCCAAATAAATGCTTCACAGAGTTTAACAGACACATCTCAACATCAACTGTTCAGAGGAGACTGTGTGAATCAGGCCTCCATGGTCAAATTGCTGCAAAGAAACCAGTACTATTAGTACACCAATAATAAGAAGAGACTTGGTTGGGCCAAGAAACACAAGCAATGGGCATTAGACAGGTGGAAATTTGTCCTTTAGTCTGGAGTCCAGATTTGAGATTTTTTGTTCCAACCTCCGTGTCTTTGTGAGACACTGTGTGGGTGAACGGATGATCTCTGCATGTGCATTTCCCACCGTAAAGCATGGAGGAGGAGGTGTGATGGTGTGGGGGTGCTTTGCTGGTGACAATATCAGTGATTTATTTAGAATTCAAGCCACACTTAACCAGCATGGCTACCACAGCATTCTGCAGCGATACGCCATCCCATCTGGTTTGCACTTAGTGGGACTATCATTTGTTTTTCAACAGGACAATGACCCAACACACCTTCAGGCTGTGTAAGATCTATTTGACCAAGAAGGAGAGTGATGGAGTGCTGCATCAGATGACCTGGCATCCACAATCCCCCGACCTCAACCCAATTGAGATGGTTTTGGATGAGTCGGACCACTGTGTGAAGGAAAAACAGCCAACAAGTGCTCAGCATATGTCGGAACTCCTTCAAGACTGTTGGAAAAGACATAAAGTGAATAGGCTGTAATTTGGGATACACACAGTGTAGACTGACCTGCATGCTGCCACCCACTTTTGGCAGAACTACTATACTCTCACATTCCTGTGGGCCTGCTGCCAGTGGGACTGCCTGGTAGGCCTACCAAACAAAATACTTTTCACACAAACAGTTGGCTGAACACAGGAGTTGCATGAGGTGTGATTTATGCAGAGGTTTGTTGCGAATCTATGAATATCACAAACTAATATGAATGAACATCTCAAGCTAAAAGTAGTTTTGATGAGAGTGGTGAAGAGAAACCGTTTGATCAATGCAAAAAAGTATGTATTACGCATACCTACATGTAATATAGTGACCAGGGAAACACAACTCAAAATAATACGAATACATTTTACCTCTAACTTTTACCTCTAACTTTTACCCCTAACTTTTACCCCTAACTTTTACTCCTAACTTTTACTCCTAACTTTTACCTCTAACTTTTAGTCCTAACTTTTACCCCTAACTTTTACTCCTAACTTTTACCCCTAACTTTTACTCCTAACTTTTACCTCTAACTTTTACCCCTAACTTTTACTCCTAACTTTTACCTCTAACTTTTAGTCCTAACTTTTACCCCTAACTTTTAGTCCTAACTTTTACCCCTAACTTTTACCCCTAACTTTTACTCCTAACTTTTACCCCTAACTTTTACCCCTAACTTTTACTCCTAACTTTTACTCCTAACTTTTACCCCTAACTTTTACTCCTAACTTTTACCTCTAACTTTTACCCCTAACTTTTACCTCTAACTTTTACCTCTAACTTTTACCTCTAACTTTTACTCCTAACTTTTTGCACAAAACAAAAAAGCTTTTTCCGGAGTCGATGGGGACAATGTGGAGGGTGGTGTTCTAATGGTGTAATGATTCATATCAATCTTCCCTCTGTATGTCACCACCCTGGTGATGAGGGCCTCTCTGTCTGTCTCCGGAAAGGACAGGCGGGCCAGGCTGGGGCACGGGGAGGTTTTATCGAGTAAGCGTTTCCATGCTTGGTCAGCCAGGAGACAGCATGGTGCTGTGGACGTCACTGAGCTACACTGTCGTAAATAAAAAAGGAGGAAGGAACCACTGTTTGGGTTTAGTCATACTGTCGTCTCGTTCCCAGCCCTGTGTCTTCATAGTAACTCCATAACCCTGCCAAGCAAGGCTAAAGTTTGTACCAGTAATACTCTTTTGGTAGTCAATGCTTGTCTATTTGATTTAGTAGGTTCAATAGTAGTGTGTTTATTGAAGTGATAATACCCTCGAAGCCGGTGTTTGGGGGATATATTGGCACGTTAGCAAACCGTGCCAAACCGAACATATTCAAATAATTATGGACATATTTTCATCCCCCAAAATATTTTTAATGAATTTATTCATACTATTTCATCCTTCTACGAGATATAGTCCCGACACAAACCTAAGTCTGTTCGTTCTATCGGTTTGGTTGCCAGAGACACGACCCAGTCGCTAAGTCTTTTAGTACTGTATCTATGTACGCGACCCAGTCATTCATTCATTCTAAATGTTCCAAATGCAAACGTTCTTATCCCTTGATTGCTAGCTAACCAACTACGGCTAATTTACAGTCACGGCAAACAGTGCAAACCAGAATAATTGCAAATTAGCTGCATTTGCATTTGTTTACACTGTTTTCTAGTGACATTTATTTGGATACATCCATAACAATGAGCTAATCTAGGTCCAACAGCAAGACAGCAAGGTTATACAAATCTCCGCTGTGGAAAACCAAATGCAAATTAATTACTTAAATATCATACAATGTGATTTTCTGGATTTTTTGTTTTAGATTCCGTCTCTCACAGTTGAAGTGTACCTATGATAAAATGACAGACCTCTACATGCTTTGTAAGTAGGAAAACCTGCAAAATCGTCTGTGTATCAAATACTTGTTCTCCCCACTGTATGTGATTGGGTCTCAATGTAATTCAAGGTATGAAATGATTGTTAAAAGAATCGGCCCATAGATGAGTATACCAGTATTAATTTAGGCTTGATTAGTTTTACTGTAGATATGTTCACATAACACTGAACAAAGACTTTTAAAGTGTCCCTCTGTCGTTTCCAGTGAATGATTTAGGGTCTTTTGTATTTCACCAGAGTGGTGAAGCTGTAGAACACCTCCCTCACTGTGCCTATGGTCTGGTGAAAGACTGCTGGAATACTCATCATGTCTGTGATACACTAAATCAGAGATTGTAATGTAGTTGCAGACCTGAGTCAATGGGAGGTCACTGTGTGTGTGTGCTTGCGTGAAGGGGTTGTATGTGTTTTGTGTGTGCGTGTGAGTAGTCTACATGTGTTTTTGTATGTGTATTTGAGCACACTCGTGTATGTGTTTATATTTATATATATTTGTGTGTATGCGTGGGGATTGGCCTACACGTGTGTGTTGTGTGTGTGGAGGGGGGGGGGGGTTGGTACTTGTGTATGTGTGTGAGTACCTATGTTTGTGTGTGTGTGTGTACACCAGTGCATGTCTGTTTATATGTATCTGTGTATGTGGTGAGCCTATATGTGTTACAGGTTAGCATAGTGATAAGAGCATCAGCAGTTATTTCCTACACTTGTCAAACTGCAGCAGTATGTTACTGGCTAATGTGGTCAGTCTGTTTTGCATTCCTTTCCTCCCATATCTTCATTTCTGTTACCAAGCTTAAAGTATGTGTAGTATACTGCAATAATACACTGTTGCTATGTATTATCTCTGAGGACATAGCAGCTCTGAGATACAGTACTGCATCACCAAATATGTAGACAACAGTGTAAAGTTGTTGAATATGTAGACCACAGTGTAAAGTTGTTGAATATGTAGACCACAAATGTAAAGTGTGTTGAATATGTAGACCACAGTGTAAAGTTGTTGAATGTAGACCACAGAGTGTAAAGTTGTTGAATATGTAGACCACAGTGTAAAGTTGTTGAATATGTAGACCACAGTGTAAAAGTTGTTGAATATGGAACCACAGTGTAAAGTTGTTGAATATGGAACCACAGTGTAAAGTTGTTGAATAGTGTAGACCACAGTGTAAAGTTGTTGAATATGTAGCACCACAGTGTAAAGGGTTGTTGAATATGTAGACCACAGTGTAAAGTTGTTGAATATGTAGACCACAGTGTAAAGTTTTGTTGTGAATATGTAGACCACAGTGTAAAGTTGTTGAATATGTAGACCACCAAGTGTAAAGTTGTTGATATGTAGACCACAGTGTAAAAGTTTGTTGAATATGTAGACCACAGTGTAAAGTTGTTTGTAGAGATGTAAAGTTTGAATAGTAGACACAGTGTAAAGTTGTTGAATATGTAGACCACAGTGTAAAGAGT
>NW_022262832.1:95286-105286 GCF_002021735.2 Oncorhynchus kisutch
AGGAGAGAGAGTGTATGTTAACTGAGAGGAGAGAGAGATGAGTGTTAACTGAGAGGAGGAGAGAGAGAGTGTATGTTAACTGAGAGGAGAGAGAAGTGTATGTTAACTGAGAGAGGAGAGAGAGGTATGTTAACTGAGAGGAGAGAGAGAGAGTATGTTAACTGAGAGGAGAGAGAGAGAGTGTATGTTAACTGAGAGGAGGAGAGAGAGTTGTAGTTAACTGAGAGGAGGAGGAGAGAGTGTATGTTAACTGAGAGGAGGAGAGAGAGTGGTATGTTAACTGAGAGGAGAGAGAGAGAGTGTATGTTAACTGAGAGGAGAGAGAGAGTATGTTAACTGAGAGAGAGAGAGAGAGTATGTTAACTGAGAGGAGAAGAGAGAGTATGTTAACTGAGAGGAGAGAGAGAGAGTATGTTAACTGAGAGAGGAGAGAGAGAGTATGTTAACTGAGAGGAGAGAGGAGAGAGAGTGTATGTTAACTGAGAGGAAGAGAGAGAGAGTATGTTAACTGAGAGGAGGAGAGAGAGAGAGTGTATGTTAACTGAGAGGAGAGAGAGGAGTGTATGTTAACTGAGAGAGAGAGAGAGAGTGTATGTTTAACTGAGAGGAGGAGAGAGAGAGTGTATGTTAACTGAGAGGAGGAGAGAGAGTGTATGTAACTGAGAGGAGGAGAGAGAGTATATGTTAACTGAGAGGAGGAGAGAGAGAGTATGTTAACTGAGAGGAGAGAGAGAGTGTATGTTACTGAGAGGAGGAGAGAGAGTATATGTTAATGAGAGAGAGAGAGAGTGTATGTTAACTGAGAGGAGAGAGAGAGTATGTTAACTGAGAGGAGGAAGAGAGTGTATGTTAACTGAGAGGAAGAGAGAGTGTATGTTAACTGAGAGGAGAGAGAGAGAGAGAGTGTATGTTAACTGAGAGGAGGAGAGAGAGAATGTTGTTACTGAGAGGAGAGAGAGAGTGTTAAACTGAGAGGAGGAGAGAGAGAGTGTTATGTTACCTGAGAGGAGAGAGAGTGTATGTTAACTGAGAGGAGGAGAGAGAGTGTATGTTAACTGAGAGGAGAGAGAGAGAGTATGTTAACTGAGAGGAGAGAGAGAGAGTATGTTAACTGAGAGGAAGAGAGAGAGTATGTTAACTGAGAGGAGGAGAGAGAGTGTATGTTAACTGAGAGGAGGAGAGAGAGTGTATGTTAACTGAGAGGAGGAGAGAGAGTGTATGTTAACTGAGAGGAGGAGAGAGAGTGTATGTTAACTGAGAGGAGAGAGAGAGAGTGTATGTTAACTGAGAGGAGAGAGAGAGTATGTTAACTGAGAGGAGAGAGAGAGAGTATGTTAACTGAGAGGAGGAGAGAGAGAGTATGTTAACTGAGAGGAGGAGAGAGAGAGTATGTTAACTGAGAGGAGGAGAGAGAGAGTGTATGTTAACTGAGAGGAGAGAGAGAGAGTGTATGTTAACTGAGAGGAGAAGAGAGAGTGTATGTTAACTGAGAGGAGAGAGAGAGTGTATGTTAACTGAGAGGAGAGAGAGAGAGTGTATGTTAACTGAGAGGAGGAGAGAGAGAGTGTTAACTGAGAGGAGAGAGAGAGAGTGTATGTTAACTGAGAGGAGAGAGAGAGAGTGTATGTTAACTGAGAGGAGGAGAGAGAGATGTGTATGTTAACTGAGAGGAGAGAGAGAGAGAGTATGTTAACTGAGAGGAGAGAGAGTGTATGTTAACTGAGAGGAGAGAGAGAGGTATGTTAACTGAGAGAAGGAGAGAGAGAGTATGTTAACTGAGAGGAGAGAGAGAGTATATATGTTAACTGAGAGGAGAGAGAGTATGTTAACTGAGAGGAGGAGAGAGAGAGTGTATGTTAACTGAGAGAGGAAGAGAGTGTATGTTAACTGAGAGGAGAGAGAGAGAGTGTTAACTGAGAGGAGGAGAGAGAGTGTTAACTGAGAGTAGGAGGAGAGAGAGTATGTTAACTGAGAGGAGGAGAGAGAGTGTATGTTAACTGAGAGGAGGAGAGAGAGTATGTTAACTGAGAGGAGAGAGAGAGAGAAGTATGTTAACTGAGAGGAGGAGGAGAGAGTGTATGTTAACTGAGAGGAGAGAGAGAGTATGTTAACTGAGAGGAGGAGAGAGAGTATGTTAACTGAGAGGAGGAGAGAGAGTGTATGTTAACTGAGAGGAGAGAGAGTGTATGTAACTGAGAGGAGAGAGAGAGAGTATGTAACTGAGAGGAGAGAGAGAGAGTATGTTAACTGAGAGGAGGAGAGAGAGTATGTTAACTGAGAGGAGGAGAGAGAGTGTATGTTAACTGAGAGGAGAAGAGAGTGTATGTTAACTGAGAGGAGAGAGAGAGAGTGTTAACTGAGAGGAGAGAGAGAGAGTGTTAACTGAGAGGAGGAGAGAGAGTGTATGTTAACTGAGAGGAGGAGAGAGAGTATGTTAACTGAGAGGAGGAGAGAGAGAGTGTATGTTAACTGAGAGGAGAGAGAGAGTAATGTAACTGAGAGGAGAGAGAGAGAGTGTATGTTAACTGAGAGGAGGAGAGAGAGAGTATGTTAACTGAGAGGAGGAGAGAGAGTATGTTAACTGAGAGGAGAGAGAGAGAGTATGTTAACTGAGAGGAGAGAGAGAGAGAGTGTATGTTAACTGAGAGGAGAGAGAGAGTGTATGTTAACTGAGAGGAAGAGAGAGTAGATGTTAACTGAGAGAGGAGAGAGAGTGTATGTTAACTGAGAGGAGAGAGAGAGAGTATGTTAACTGAGAGGAGAGAGAGAGAGTGTATGTAAACTGAGAGGAGAGAGAGAGAGTGTATGTTAACTGAGAGGAGAGAGAGAGAGTATGTTAACTGAGAGGAGAGAGAGAGTGTATGTTAACTGAGAGGAGGAGAGAGAGTGTATGTTAACTGAGAGGAGAGAGAGAGTATGTTTGAACTGAGAGGAGGAGAGAGAGTGTATGTTAACTGAGAGGAGAGAGAGAGTATGTTAACTGAGAGGAGAGAGAGAGAGTATGTTAACTGAGAGGAGAGAGAGAAGTATGTTAACTGAGAGGAGAGAGAGAGTTGTAACTGAGAGGAGAGAGAGAGAGTGTTAACTGAGAGGAGGAGAGAGTGTATGTTAACTGAGAGGAGAGAGAGAGTATGTTAACTGAGAGGAGAGAGAGAGTGTATGTTAACTGAGAGGAGGAGAGAGAGTATGTTAACTGAGAGGAGAGAGAGAGAGAGTGTATGTTAACTGAGAGGAGGAGAGAGAGTGTATGTTAACTGAGAGGAGGAGAGAGAGTATATGTTAACTGAGAGGAGGAGAGAGAGAGTATGTTAACTGAGAGGAGAGAGAGAGTGTATGTTAACTGAGAGGAGGAGAGAGTGTATGTTAACTGAGAGGAGGAGAGAGAGTATATGTTAACTGAGAGGAGGAGAGAGAGTATATGTTAACTGAGAGGAGAGAGAGAGAGTATGTTAACTGAGAGGAGAGAGAGAGTGTATGTTAACTGAGAGGAGGAGAGAGAGTATGTTAACTGAGAGGAGGAGAGAGTATATGTTAACTGAGAGGAGAGAGAGAGTGTATGTTAACTGAGAGGAGAGAGAGAGAGAGTGTATGTTAACTGAGAGGAGGAGAGAGAGTATATGTTAACTGAGAGGAGAGATAGAGAGTGTTAACTGAGAGGAGGAGAGAGAGAGTGTATGTTAACTGAGAGGAGGAGAGAGAGAGTGTATGCTAACTGAGAGGAGAGAGAGAGAGTGTATGTTAACTGAGAGGAGGAGAGAGAGTATATGTTAACTGAGAGGAGGAGGAGAGAGTGTATGTTAACTGAGAGGAGGAGAGAGAGTATATGTTAACTGAGAGGAGGAGAGAGAGTATGTTAACTGAGAGGAGAGAGAGAGTGTATGTTAACTGAGAGGAGGAGAGAGAGTATATGTTAACTGAGAGGAGAGAGAGAGTGTATGTTAACTGAGAGGAGGAGAGAGAGTATGTTAACTGAGAGGAGGAGAGAGTATATGTTAACTGAGAGGAGAGAGAGAGTGTATGTTAACTGAGAGGAGAGAGAGAGAGAGTGTATGTTAACTGAGAGGAGGAGAGAGAGTATATGTTAACTGAGAGGAGAGATAGAGAGTGTTAACTGAGAGGAGGAGAGAGAGAGTGTATGTTAACTGAGAGGAGAGAGAGAGAGTGTATGTTAACTGAGAGGAGGAGAGAGAGAGTGTTAACTGAGAGGAGAGAGAGAGAGAGTGTATGTTAACTGAGAGGAGAGAGGAGAGTGTATGTTAACTGAGAGGAGGAGAGAGAGAGTGTATGTTAACTGAGAGGAGGAGAGAGAGAGAGTATGTTAACTGAGAGGAGAGAGAGTGTATGTTAACTGAGAGGAGAGAGAGAGTGTATGTTAACTGAGAGAAGGAGAGAGAGAGTATGTTAACTGAGCGGAGAGAGAGAGTATATGTTAACTGAGAGGAGAGAGAGTGTATGTTAACTGAGAGGAGGAGAGAGAGAGTGTATGTTAACTGAGAGGAGAGAGAGTGTATGTTAACTGAGAGGAGAGAGAGAGAGTGTTAACTGAGAGGATGAGAGAGAGAGTGTTTAACTGAGAGGAGGAGGAGAGAGAGTATGTTAACTGAGAGGAGGAGAGAGAGTGTATGTTAACTGAGAGGAGAGAGAGAGTATGTTAACTGAGAGGAGAGAGAGAGAGAGTATGTTAACTGAGAGGAGGAGGAGAGAGTGTATGTTAACTGAGAGGAGAGTGAGAGTATGTTAACTGAGAGGAGAGAGAGAGAGTGTGTGTTAACTGAGAGGAGGAGAGAGAGTGTATGTTAACTGAGAGGAGGAGAGAGAGTATGTTAACTGAGAGGAGAGAGAGAGAGTATGTTAACTGAGAGGAGAGAGAGAGAGAGAGTGTATGTTAACTGAGAGGAGAGAGAGAGAGTGTATGTTAACTGAGAGGAGAGAGAGAGAGAGTATGTTAACTGAGAGGAGAGAGAGAGAGTGTATGTTAACTGAGAGGAGAGAGAGTGTATGTTAACTGAGAGGAGGAGAGAGAGTGTATGTTAACTGAGAGGAGAGAGAGAGAGTATGTTAACTGAGAGAGAGAGAGAGAGTGTATGTTACCTGAGAGGAGAGAGAGTGTATGTTAACTGAGAGGAGGAGAGAGAGTGTATGTTAACTGAGAGGAGAGAGAGAGAGTATGTTAACTGAGAGGAGAGAGAGAGAGTATGTTAACTGAGAGGAGGAGAGAGAGTGTATGTTAACTGAGAGGAGGAGAGAGAGTGTATGTTAACTGAGAGGAGAGAGAGAGTATGTTAACTGAGAGGAGGAGAGAGAGTGTATGTTAACTGAGAGGAGAGAGAGAGAGTATGTTAACTGAGAGGAGGAGAGAGAGTATGTTAACTGAGAGGAGGAGAGAGAGAGTATGTTAACTGAGAGGAGGAGAGAGAGAGTATGTTAACTGAGAGGAGGGAGAGAGAGTGTATGTTAACTGAGAGGAGAGAGAGAGAGTGTATGTTAACTGAGAGGAGAGAGAGAGTGTATGTTAACTGAGAGGAGGAGAGAGAGAGTGTATGTTAACTGAGAGGAGAGAGAGAGAGTGTATGTTAACTGAGAGGAGGAGAGAGAGAGTGTTAACTGAGAGGAGAGAGAGAGAGTGTATGTTAACTGAGAGGAGAGAGAGAGAGTGTATGTTAACTGAGAGGAGGAGAGAGAGAGTGTATGTTAACTGAGAGGAGGAGAGAGAGAGAGTATGTTAACTGAGAGGAGAGAGAGTGTATGTTAACTGAGAGGAGAGAGAGAGTGTATGTTAACTGAGAGAGGAGAGAGAGTGTATGTTAACTGAGAGGAGAGAGAGAGTATATGTTAACTGAGAGGAGAGAGAGTGTATGTTAACTGAGAGGAGGAGAGAGAGAGTGTATGTTAACTGAGAGGAGAGAGAGTGTATGTTAACTGAGAGGAGAGAGAGAGAGTGTTAACTGAGAGGATGAGAGAGAGAGTGTTAACTGAGAGTAGGAGGAGAGAGAGTATGTTAACTGAGAGGAGGAGAGAGTGTATGTTAACTGAGAGGAGGAGAGAGAGTATGTTAACTGAGAGGAGAGAGAGAGAGAGTATGTTAACTGAGAGGAGGAGGAGAGAGTGTATGTTAACTGAGAGGAGAGAGAGAGTATGTTAACTGAGAGGAGAGAGAGAGAGTGTATGTTAACTGAGAGGAGGAGAGAGAGAGTATGTTAACTGAGAGGAGGAGAGAGAGTATGTTAACTGAGAGGAGAGAGAGAGAGTATGTTAACTGAGAGGAGAGAGAGAGAGAGAGTGTATGTTAACTGAGAGGAGAGAGAGAGAGTGTATGTTAACTGAGAGGAGAGAGAGAGAGAGTGTATGTTAACTGAGAGGAGAGAGAGAGTGTATGTTAACTGAGAGGAGAGAGAGTGTATGTTAACTGAGAGGAGGAGAGAGAGTGTATGTTAACTGAGAGGAGAGAGAGAGAGTATGTTAACTGAGAGGAGAGAGAGAGAGTGTATGTTA
This sequence comes from Oncorhynchus kisutch, assembly GCF_002021735.2. Lineage (NCBI taxonomy): Eukaryota > Metazoa > Chordata > Actinopteri > Salmoniformes > Salmonidae > Oncorhynchus > Oncorhynchus kisutch. Next base: position 101,779 of record NW_022262832.1, read on the forward strand.
ACTGAGAGGAGAGAGAGAGTGTATGTTAACTGAGAGGAGGAGAGAGAGTGTATGTTAACTGAGAGGAGAGAGAGAGAGTATGTTAACTGAGAGGAGAGAGAGAGAGTATGTTAACTGAGAGGAGGAGAGAGAGTGTATGTTAACTGAGAGGAGGAGAGAGAGTGTATGTTAACTGAGAGGAGAGAGAGAGTATGTTAACTGAGAGGAGGAGAGAGAGTGTATGTTAACTGAGAGGAGAGGAGAGAGAGTATGTTAACTGAGAGGAGAGAGAGAGAGTATGTTAACTGAGAGGAGAGAGAGAGAGTATGTTAACTGAGAGGAGAGAGAGAGAGAGTGTATGTTAACTGAGAGGAGAGAGAGAGAGAGAGAGAGAGAGAGAGAGAGTATGTTAACTGAGAGGAGAGAGAGAGAGTATGTTAACTGAGAGGAGAGAGAGAGAGAGTGTATGTTAACTGAGAGGAGAGAGAGAGAGTATGTTAACTGAGAGGAGAGAGAGAGAGAGAGTGTATGTTAACTGAGAGGAGAGAGAGAGAGTGTATGTTACCTGAGAGGAGAGAGAGTGTATGTTAACTGAGAGAGGAGGAGAGAGAGTGTATGTTAACTGAGAGGAGAGAGAGAGAGTATGTTAACTGAGAGGAGAGAGAGAGAGTGTATGTTAACTGAGAGGAGGAGAGAGAGTGTATGTTAACTGAGAGGAGGAGAGAGAGTGTATGTTAACTGAGAGGAGAAGAGAGAGTATGTTAACTGAGAGGAGAGAGAGAGAGTATGTTAACTGAGAGGAGAGAGAGAGTGTATGTTAACTGAGAGGAGGAGAGAGAGTGTATGTTAACTGAGAGGAGAGAGAGAGTATGTTAACTGAGAGGAGGAGAGAGTGTATGTTAACTGAGAGGAGAGAGAGAGTATGTTAACTGAGAGGAGAGAGAGAGTATGTTAACTGAGAGAGAGAGAGAGAGTATGTTAACTGAGAGGAGAGAGAGAGTGTTGTAACTGAGAGGAGAGAGAGAGAGTGTTAACTGAGAGAGGAGGAGAGAGTGTATGTTAACTGAGAGGAGAGAGAGAGTATGTTAACTGAGAGGAGGAGAGAGAGTGTATGTTAACTGAGAGGAGGAGAGAGAGAGTATGCTAACTGAGAGGAGAGAGAGTGTATGTTAACTGAGAGGAGGAGAGAGAGTGTATGTTAACTGAGAGGAGAGAGAGAGAGTATGTTAACTGAGAGGAGAGAGAGAGAGTGTATGTTACCTGAGAGGAGAGAGAGTGTATGTTAACTGAGAGGAGGAGAGAGAGTGTATGTTAACTGAGAGGAGAGAGAGAGAGTATGTTAACTGAGAGGAGAGAGAGAGAGTATGTTAACTGAGAGGAGGAGAGAGAGTGTATGTTAACTGAGAGGAGGAGAGAGAGTGTATGTTAACTGAGAGGAGAGAGAGAGAGTATGTTAACTGAGAGGAGAAGAGAGAGTGTATGTTAACTGAGAGGAGAGAGAGAGTATGTTAACTGAGAGGAGGAGAGAGAGAGTATGTTAACTGAGAGGAGGAGAGAGAGTATGTTAACTGAGAGGAGAGAGAGAGAGAGTGTATGTTAACTGAGAGGAGAGAGAGAGAGAGAGAGAGAGAGAGTATGTTAACTGAGAGGAGAGAGAGAGAGTATGTTAACTGAGAGGAGAGAGAGAGAGTGTATGTTAACTGAGAGGAGAGAGAGAGAGTATGTTAACTGAGAGGAGAGAGAGAGAGAGAGTGTATGTTAACTGAGAGGAGAGAGAGAGAGTGTATGTTACCTGAGAGGAGAGAGAGTGTATGTTAACTGAGAGGAGGAGAGAGAGTGTATGTTAACTGAGAGGAGAGAGAGAGAGTATGTTAACTGAGAGGAGAGAGAGAGAGTGTATGTTAACTGAGAGGAGGAGAGAGAGTGTATGTTAACTGAGAGGAGGAGAGAGAGTGTATGTTAACTGAGAGGAGAGAGAGAGAGTATGTTAACTGAGAGGAGAGAGAGAGAGTATGTTAACTGAGAGGAGGAGAGAGAGTGTATGTTAACTGAGAGGAGGAGAGAGAGTGTATGTTAACTGAGAGGAGAGAGAGAGTATGTTAACTGAGAGGAGGAGAGGAGAGTGTATGTTAACTGAGAGGAGAGAGAGAGTATGTTAACTGAGAGGAGAGAGAGAGTATGTTAACTGAGAGGAGAGAGAGAGAGTATGTTAACTGAGAGGAGAGAGAGAGTGTTAACTGAGAGGATGAGAGAGAGAGTGTTAACTGAGAGTAGGAGGAGAGAGTGTATGTTAACTGAGAGGAGAGTGAGAGTATGTTAACTGAGAGGAGAGAGAGAGAGTGTATGTTAACTGAGAGGAGGAGAGAGAGAGTATGCTAACTGAGAGGAGAGAGAGAGAGAGTGTATGTTAACTGAGAGGAGGAGGAGAGAGTGTATGTTAACTGAGAGGAGGAGAGAGAGTATATGTTAACTGAGAGGAGGAGAGAGAGAGTATGTTAACTGAGAGGAGAGAGAGAGTGTATGTTAACTGAGAGGAGGAGAGAGAGTATGTTAACTGAGAGGAGGAGAGAGTATATGTTAACTGAGAGGAGAGAGAGAGTGTATGTTAACTGAGAGGAGAGAGAGAGAGAGTGTATGTTAACTGAGAGGAGGAGAGAGAGTATATGTTAACTGAGAGGAGAGATAGAGAGTGTTAACTGAGAGGAGGAGAGAGAGAGTGTATGCTAACTGAGAGGAGAGAGAGAGAGAGGTGTATGTTAACTGAGAGGAGGAGAGAGAGTATATGTTAACTGAGAGGAGGAGGAGAGAGTGTATGTTAACTGAGAGGAGGAGAGAGAGTATATGTTAACTGAGAGGAGGAGAGAGAGAGTATGTTAACTGAGAGGAGAGAGAGATTGTATGTTAACTGAGAGGAGGAGAGAGAGTATATGTTAACTGAGAGGAGAGAGAGAGTGTATGTTAACTGAGAGGAGGAGAGAGAGTATGTTAACTGAGAGGAGGAGAGAGTATATGTTAACTGAGAGGAGAGAGAGAGTGTATGTTAACTGAGAGGAGAGAAGAGAGAGTGTATGTTAACTGCCGAGGGGAGAGAGAGTATATGTTAACTGAGAGGAGAGATAGAGAGTGTTAACTGAGAGGAGGAGAGAGAGAGTGTATGTTACTGAGAGGAGAGAGCGTGTATGTTAACTGAGAGGAGGAGAGAGAGTGTATGTTACTGAGAGGAGAGAGAGAGAGTATGTTAACTGAGAGGAGAGAGAGAGAGTATGTTTAACTGAGAGGAGGAGAGAGAGTGTATGTTAACTGAGAGGAGGAGAGAGAGTGTATGTTAACTGAGAGGAGGAGAGAGAGTGTATGTTAACTGAGAGGAGGAGAGAGAGTGTATGTTAACTGAGAGGAGAGAGAGAGAGTGTAATGTTAACTGAGAGGAGAGAGAGAGTATGTTAACTGAGAGGAGGAGAGAGAGTATGTTAACTGAGAGGAGGAGAGAGAGAGTATGTTAACTGAGAGGAGGAGAGAGAGAGTATGTTAA
>NW_022262832.1:110286-134623 GCF_002021735.2 Oncorhynchus kisutch
CTAAACCTAACTCTGAACCCTTAACCTAACCCTAACCTGTAACACTAACACTAAACCTAACTCCAAACCCTTAACCTAACCCTAACCTGTAACACTAACACTAAACCTAACTCTGAACCCTTAACCTAACCCTAACCTGTAACACTAACCCTAACCCTAAACCTAACTCTGAACCCTTAACCTAACCCTAACCTGTAACACTAACACTAAACCTAACTCTGAACCCTTAACCTAACCCTAACCTGTAACACTAACCCTAAACCTAACTCTGAACCCTTAACCTAACCCTAACCTGTAACACTAACACTAAACCTAACTCCAAACCCTTAACCTAACCCTAACCTGTAACACTAACCCTAAACCTAACTGAACCCTTAACCTAACCCTAACCTGTAACACTAACCCTAAACCTAACTGAACCCTTAACCTAAACCTAACCTGTAACACTAACCCTAAACCTAACTCTGAACCCTTAACCTAAACCTAACCTGTAACACGAACCCTAAACCTAACTCTGAACCCTTAACCTAAACCCAACCTGTAACACTAACCCTAAACCTAACTCTGAACCCTTAACCTAACCCTAACCTGTAACACTAACCCTAAACCTAACTGTGAACCCTTAACCTAACCCTAACCTGTAACACTAACACTAAACCTAACTCTGAACCCATAACCTAACCCTAACCCTTAACCTAACCCTAACCTGTAAACTGTAACACTAACCCTAAACCTAACTCCGAACCCTTAACCTAACCCTAACCTGTAACACTAACCCTAAACCTAACTCTGAACCCTTAACCTAACCCTAACCTGTAACACTAACCCTAAACCTAACTCTGAACCCTTAACCTAACCCTAACCTGTAACACTAACCCTAACCCTAAACCTAACTCCGAACCCTTAACCTAACCCTAACCTGTAACACTAACCCTAAACCTAACTACGAACCCTTAACCTAACCCTAACCTGTAACACTAACCCTAAACCTAACTCCGAACTCTTAACCTAACCCTAACCTGTAACACTAACCCTAAACCTAACTCCGAACCCTTAACCTAACCCTAACCTGTAACACTAACCCTAAACCTAACTCCGAACCCTTAACCTAACCCTAACCTGTAACACTAACCCTAAACCTAACTCCGAACCCTTAACCTAACCCCTAAGCTTAAATAACCGTTGTCCTCATGGGGTTGTGGGAAATGTCCCCACAAGGTAGAATTTTCCTCGTTTTACTATCCTTGTGGGAACTTTTGGGGATTTTTGTCTTGCCCATTCACCCTCTGAATGACACACATACACAATCCATGTCTAATTGTCTCAAGGCTTAAAAATCCTTCTTTAACCCGTCTTCTCCTCTTCATCTACACTGATTGATTGAAGTGGATTTAACAAGTGACATCAATAAGGTATCATAGCTTTTACCCTATTTCACCTGGTCAGTCTGTGTCATGGGAAGAGCAGGTGTTCATAATGTTTTGTACACTGTACATACAGGCATGTCTATACACATATGCCTGCATATACAAACACATGCATACACATAAACAATGACACTGTAAACAAACAGACAGAGACAGATGGCAGACACATTCAATTAATTTCAACAGATACAGTATAATATACAGATATAACCCACAGTTTGCTGTTTGCGGGTGGATAGCTCAATATGTCAAGAGAGACCAGATACTGTAACTCAATATATCAAGAGAGACCAGGTACTGTAGCTCAATATGTCAAGAGAGACCAGATACTGTAACTCAATATATCAAGAGAGACCAGGTACTGTAGCTCAATATGTCAAGAGAGACCAGGTACTGTAGCTCAATATGTCAAGAGAGACCAGGTACTATAATTCAATATATCAAGAGAGACCAGGTACTGTGGCTCAATATGTCAAGAGAGACCATGTACTGTAACTCAATATATCAAGAGAGACCAGGTACTGTGGCTCAATATGTCAAGAGAGACCAGGTACTGTAACTCAATATATCAAGAGAGACCAGTTACTGTAGCTCAATATGTCAAGAGAGACCAGGTACTTTAACTCAATATGTCAAGAGATACCAGGTACTGTGGCTCAATATGTCAAGAGAGACCAGGTACTTTAACTCAATTTGTCAAGAGAGACCAGGTACTACTACTCAGTATGTCCAGAGAGACCAGGTAGTGTAGCTCAATATGTCCAGAGAGACCAGGTACTGTAGCTCAATATGTCAAGAGAGACCAGGTACTACTTCTCAATATGTCGAAGAGAGACCAGGTACTGTAGCTCAATATGTCAAGAGAGTCCAGGTAGTGTAGCTCAATATGTCAAGAGAGACCAGGTACTACTACTCAATGTGTCAAGAGAGACCAGGTACTACTACTCAATGTGTCAAGAGAGACCAGGTACTACTACTCAGTATGTCCAGAGAGACCAGGTACTGTAGTTCAATATGTCAAGAGAGACCAGGTACTGTAGCTCAATATGTCAAGAGAGACCAGGTACTGTAGCTCAATGTGTCAAGAGAGACCAGGTACTACTACTCAATATGTCAAGAGAGACCAGGTACTTTAACTCAATTTATCAAGAGAGACCAGGTACTACTACTCAATATGTCAAGAGAGACCAGGTACTTTAACTCAATTTGTCAAGAGAGACCAGGTACTATAATTCAATATATCAAGAGAGACCAGGTACTACTACTCAATATGTCAAGAGAGACCAGGTACTACTACTCAATATGTCAAGAGAGACCAGGTACTATAACTCAATATGTCAGAGAGACCAGGTACTGTAGCTCAATGTGTCAAGAGAGACCAGGTACTACTACTCAATATGTCAAGAGAGACCAGGTACTTTAACTCAATTTATCAAGAGAGACCAGGTACTACTACTCAATATGTCAAGAGAGACCAGGTACTTTAACTCAATATGTCAAGAGAGACCAGGTACTTTAACTCAATTTATCAAGAGAGACCAGGTACTACTACTCAATATGTCAAGAGAGACCAGGTACTTTAACTCAATTTGTCAAGAGAGACCAGGTACTATAATTCAATATATCAAGAGAGACCAGGTACTACTACTCAATATGTCAAGAGAGACCAGGTACTACTACTCAATATGTCAAGAGAGACCAGGTACTATAACTCAATATGTCAGAGAGACCAGGTACTGTAGCTCAATGTGTCAAGAGAGACCAGGTACTACTACTCAATATGTCAAGAGAGACCAGGTACTTTAACTCAATTTATCAAGAGAGACCAGGTACTACTACTCAATATGTCAAGAGAGACCAGGTACTTTAACTCAATTTGTCAAGAGAGACCAGGTACTGTAGCTCAATATGTCAAGAGAGACCAGGTACAGTAACTCAATATGTCAAGAGAGACTAGGTACTGTAGCTCAATATGTCAAGAGAGACTAGGTACTGTAGCTCAATGTGTCAAGAGAGACCAGGTACTGTAGCTTAATGTGTCAAGAGAGACCAGGTACTGTAGCTCAATGGGTCAAGAAAGACAAGGTACTGTAGCTCAATGTGTCAAGAGAGACCAGGTACAGTAACTCAATATGTCAAGAGAGACTAGGTACTGTAGCTCAATATGTCAAGAGAGACTAGGTACTGTAGCTCAATGTGTCAAGAGAGACCAGGTACTGTAGCTTAATGTGTCAAGAGAGACAAGGTACTGTAGCTCAATGGGTCAAGAAAGACAAGGTACTGTAGCTCAATGTGTCAAGAGAGACCAGGTACTGTAGCTCAATGTGTCAAGAGAGACCAGGTACTGTAGCTCAATGTGTCAAGAAAGACCAGGTACTGTAGCTCAATGTGTCAAGAGAGACCAGGTACTGTAGCTCAATGTGTCAAGAGAGACAAGGTACTGTAGCTCAATGTGTCAAGAAAGACAAGGTACTGTAGCTCAATGTGTCAAGAGAGACCAGGTACTGTAGCTCAATGTGTCAAGAGAGACCAGGTACTGTAGCTCAATGTGTCAAGAGAGACCAGGTACTGTAGCTCAATGTGTCAAGAAAGACCAGGTACTGTAGCTCAATGTGTCAAGAGAGACCAGGTACTGTAGCTCAATGTGTCAAGAGAGACCAGGTACTGTAGCTCAATGTGTCAAGGAACGACCAGGTACTGTAGCTCAATGTGTCAAGAGAGACCAGGTACTGTAGCTCAATATACCAAGAGAGACCAGGTACTGTAGCTCAATGTGTCAAGAGAGACCAGGTACTGTAGCTCAATGTGTCAAGAAAGACCAGGTACTGTAGCTCAATGTGTCAAGAGAGACCAGGTACTGTAGCTCAATGTGTCAAGAGAGACCAGGTACTGTAGCTCAATGTGTCAAGAAAGACCAGGTACTGTAGCTCAATGTGTCAAGAGAGACCAGGTACTGTAGCTCAATGTGTCAAGAGAGACCAGGTACTGTAGCTCAATGTGTCAAGGAACGACCAGGTACTGTAGCTCAATGTGTCAAGAGAGACCAGGTACTGTAGCTCAATATACCAAGAGAGACCAGGTACTGTAGCTCAATGTGTCAAGAGAGACCAGGTACTGTAGCTCAATGTGTCAAGAAAGACCAGGTACTGTAGCTCAATGTGTCAAGAGAGACCAGGTACTGTAGCTCAATATACCAAGAGAGAGTCCAGGTACTGTAGCTCAATGTGTCAAGAGAGACTAGGTATTGTAGAAAATGGCATGCAGACATCTTGTAAACCTCTAGTTTACCACAGATGATTCATTCATAATGTTAGCCTTATCCATCTGGCAAGTTACAGGTGTGTCTGCTTGCAATGTGTTTTATTACCCAACTCCAGAAAGGATAGCCCTCCCTACACCATAGGGTTTAGTCTATAGATACAGTCACAGTTTCCTTGTTCTATTATGGTCTAACAAGGCACAGCTCAATTTAGTTTAATCCACTTGATTTATCTCCATGGGGTAGATATTAGTGTGCAGATCACGTTCAATAACATGATACATCACCACTTTCCTCAACATGCACTGAATGTTAGTTTAGCCTGTTGAAATGTGGAACTTTAGTTATGCAGGGCCTCTGTGTATTTAAATGGCTAAGTGGTCATGTTGTTTGAATCAGTAACAGGAGAGGAGCTGGCGTTGTCAGACCGGCCCGTGTCTGTTGGACTGGACTGACACCTGGGAAAAAGATGGGGGAGGCGAGGTCAGTACAGGTGCATCAAAGCAGGGACCGAGAGACTGAAAAACAGATTCCATCTCAAGGCCATCAGACTGTTAAATAGCCATCACTAGCCCGCTACCACCCGGTTACTCAACCCTGCAGCTTAGAGGCTGCTGCCCTAGACATGGAATCACTGGTCACTTCACTTTTTGATTTAACCTTTATTTAACCAGGTTGGCCAGTTGGGAACAAGTTCTCATTTACAACTGCGACGCGACCAAGATAAAGCACAGCAGTGCGATACAAACAACACAGAGTTACATATGGAATAAACAAACGTACAGTCAATAACACAATAGAAAAAAAATCTATATACAGTGTGTGTGTAATAATGGAACACTAGTCACTTGAATAATGTTTACCGACTGCTTTACTTATTTCATATGTATATACTGTATTCTATTGTACTGGATTTTAGTCAATACCACTCTGACATTGCTCATCCTAATATTTATATATTTCTTAATGCCATTATTTAACTTTTAGATGGATGTGAATTGTTAGATACTACTGCACTGTTGGAGCTAGGAACACAAGCATTTCATTACACCGACAATAACATAACATCTGTTAAATATGTGTATGTGACCAATAACATTTTATTTTGTTTGAGAGAGATGGGTGGAGAGATGGGTGGGGGAAGGGAGAGAGAGACACCAAGAGAAAGGGAGAGAGAGAGAGAGAAGCTGTCTCAGAGGACAAAGCCTAAACCCCACATCAGAACTGCTCTGACTCACTGCACTGGATGTTCCATATTTCCTTTGAGCCAGGGTCAGGGGTCAACTGGCTGCTCATTCCACTGACTGTTTTTACTGGCTACTGATCTGGGCTGTCTGCTGGAAAAAGACATCCTCAATAATAGGCCTGTAAACCTTTAAACATCATTACGCATAATGGAGCGAGGAAGGTGAGGGTGGGGTCTGTGTGTATGTACTCCTTATTTCATCTCTCGCCAGCCTCCAGGCCAGCCTCCAGGCCAGCCTCCAGGCCAGCCTCCAGGCCAGCCTCCAGGCCAGCCTCCAGGCCAGCCTCCAGGCCAGCCTCCAGGCCAGCCTCCAGGCCAGCCTCCAGGCCAGCCTCCAGGCCAGCCTCTAGGCCAGGCTCTAGGCCAGCCTCCAGGCCAGTCTCCAGGCCAGTTTCTAGGCCAGTCTCCAGGCCAGTCTCCAGGCCAGCCTCCAGGCCAGCCTCTAGGCCAGTCTCTAGGCCAGTCTCTAGGCCAGTCTCCAGGCCAGTCTCTAGGCCAGCCTCCAGGCCAGCCTCTAGGCCAGTCTCTAGGACAGTCTCCAGGCCAGTCTCCAGGGCAGGGTGTAATACTATATATTGTTCTGTTTATCTGTCTATCTGTCTGTTTCTTCCCATCAGTAGTACTGAATGAGACCAGTGAGACCAGTGCTTGTTTTCAGAAGTCACTTCTCCATTGCTATTATTGAACTCCTTATCTTTTGACCACCACCTTCTGTCATAACTCAAGGCTGTGTCCCAAATGGCACCTTATTCTCTGTATAGTGTACTAATTTTGACCAGAACCCTATGGGCCCTGGGCAAAGTAGTACACTACTGGTATGGGGGTGCCATTTGGGACGCAGCCCTACTCCGGCACCCTGGCACCCAGTGATGAGGGTCTGGATACACATTACAGTTATTACTAGCAGACATGAATCACTGCCCAGGATCACTGTTACACTGAATCAATTGGATCCAGAGAGAGAGCGCTTCACCCCAGCTGGCATGGAGAAGCAGCTGGAGGGAAATGCATGGGATTGAGAGTGTGCAGTGGAGAGTGCCAGAGAGAGAGAGAGTGCACCAGAGAGAGAGAGTGCACCAGAGAGAGAGAGAGAGAGAGTGAGAGTGCACCAGAGAGAGGGAGAGAGCCAGAGAGAGAGAGAGTGCACCAGAGAGAGAGAGCCAGAGAGAGAGAGAGTGCACCAGAGAGAGAGAGTGCACCAGAGAGAGAGAGTGCACCAGAGAGAGAGAGTGCACCAGAGAGAGAGAGTGCACCAGAGAGAGAGAGTGCACCAGAGAGAGAGAGAGAGCCAGAGAGAGAGAGAGTGCACCAGAGAGAGAGAGAGTGCGCAAGAGAGAGAGCCAGAGAACGTGAGATCAAGAGAGACAGAGAGCATGAGAGAGAGTGTGTGAGAGAGCTCTCCCAGCCAATACCGTGGCTGCAGAACCAGCTGGGTGGTTACAGTGAAACAGAAGAGGAAGAAGACACTTAGCAACAGAGAACAACACACTCATACTGAAAGTTAATCAGACTACTGTGGACTGTATAGGCAAATCACTGTCCTCCAGAACCCCCTCCTTTAGTTACACACATGGCGTTGGGTTTTCATTTGCTTGGAATAAGATAGTTTGCTGACTGTAATACTTTTGCTCATAGTCCCATACAGGAAGTACACTAAGAAGGCCACTGTGTGTGGACCTCATAAACGCATGTTCAAGTTAAAAACCCCTGCTTCACTTCATTTTTATACAGTAGTTTAGTTTGTAGATGCTAATAGTTTGTTGAATATGATGATTTATTTACAGGCTCATACTAAAACAACATAATTTAGGGCATTTAAACTCAACTCTGGACATGGAAGCCAGTTCCACAGCACCTTTTCATTGTTCCCCTCTAACCATGTAGTGATTTAGACCTGGGACACCAGGTGTGTGGAATGAATTATCAGGTACAAGTGAAAAGCATCAGGCCCCGGACCTCGTAGAGGGAGAGTTAAATAGCCCTGCTATAGGGGATGGAGCACACAGGCACATCTTTAGTCTGTACTAAGATCACCTCATTGCGTTTCCTTTTCGAGGTTGTGGACTGGAACAGTTTGATATGACTTTGATCACAGCCCCATACCAGAAGTAGACTGAAATAGAGCACAGTGGAGTGAGGGAAATAGAGCACAGTGGAGTGGACCCTATATCCATATCTCCATTCTTCCCATCAACAACACCATCATTGGATCACTTCCCCTTTTTAAAGTTTGTGGGTGTGATATTGTGCTGTTGAAGGGGATAGTGGGCTATGGAAGGTAATAGTCGGCTATGGAAGGAGATAGTGGGCTATGGAAGGAGATAGTGGGCTATGGAAGGAGATAGTGGGCTATGGAAGGTGATAGTGTGCTATGGAAGGTGATAGTGGGCTATGGAAGGTGATAGTGGGCTATGGAAGGCGATAGTGGGCTATGGAAGGTAATAGTGGGCTATGGAAGGAGATAGTGGGCTATGGAAGGAGATAGTGGGCTATGGAAGGAGATAGTGGGCTATGGAAGGAGATAGTGGGCTATGGAAGGAGATAGTGGGCTATGGAAGGTGATAGTGTGCTATGGAAGGTGATAGTGGGCTATGGAAGGTGATAGTGGGCTATGGAAGGTGATAGTGGGCTATGGAAGGCGATAGTGGGCTATGGAAGGTAATAGTGGGCTATGGAAGGAGATAGTGGGCTATGGAAGGAGATAGTGGGCTATGGAAGGAGATAGTGGGCTATGGAAGGTGATAGTGTGCTATGGAAGGTGATAGTGGGCTATGGAAGGTGATAGTGGGCTATGGAAGGTGATAGTGGGCTATGGAAGGTGATAGTGGGCTATGGAAGGTAATAGTGGCTATGGAAGGTGATGGTGTGTTATGAAAGGTGATAGTGGGCTATGGAAGGGGATAGTGTGCTACGGAAGGTGATAGTGGGCTACGGAAGGTGATAGTGGGCTACGGAAGGTGATAGTGGGCTATGGAAGGAGATATTGTGCTGTTGAAGGGGATAGTGGGCTATGGAAGGTGATAGTGGGCTATGGAAGGTGATAGTGGGCTATGGAAGGTGATAATGGGCTATGGAAGGTGATAGTGTGCAATGGAAGGGGATAGTGGGCTACGGAAGGTGATAGTGGGGTATGGAAGGTGATAGTGTGCAATGGAAGGTGATAGTGTGCTACGGAAGGTGATAGTGTGCTACGGAAGGTGATAGTGGGCTACGGAAGGTGATAGTGGGCTATGGAAGGAGATATTGTGCTGTTGAAGGGGATAGTGGGCTATGGAAGGTGATAGTGGGCTATGGAAGGTGATAGTGGGCTACGGAAGGGGATAGTGGTCTACGGAAGGTGATAGTGGGCTATGGAAGGTGATAGTGGGCTATGGAAGGTGATAGTGGGCTATGGAAGGTGATAGTGGGCTATGGAAGGTAATAGTGGGCTATGGAAGGAGATATTGTGCTGTTGAAGGGGATAGTGGGCTATGGAAGGTGATAGTGTGCTATGGAAGGTGATAGTGGGCTATGGAAGGAGATATTGTGCTGTTGAAGGAGATAGTGGGCTATGGAAGGTGATAGTGTGCTATGGAAGGTGATAGTGGGCTATGGAAGGTGATAGTGGGCTATGGAAGGTGATAGTGGGCTATGGAAGGTGATAGTGGGCTATGGAAGGTGATAGTGGGCTATGGAAGGTGATAGTGGGCTATGGAAGGTGATAGTGGGCTATGGAAGGTGATAGTGGGCTATGGAAGGAGATAGTGGGCTATGGAAGGAGATAGTGTGTTATGAAAGGTGATAGTGGGCTATGGAAGGTGATAGTGGGCTATGGAAGGTGATAGTGGGCTATGGAAGGTGATAGTGGGCTATGGAAGGTAATAGTGGGCTATGGAAGGTGATAGTGTGTTATGAAAGGTGATAGTGGGCTATGGAAGGGGATAGTGTGCTACGGAAGGTGATAGTGGGCTACGGAAGGTGATAGTGTGTTATGAAAGGTGATAGTGGGCTATGGAAGGGGATAGTGTGCTACGGAAGGTGATAGTGGGCTACGGAAGGTGATAGTGGGCTACGGAAGGTGATAGTGGGCTATGGAAGGAGATATTGTGCTGTTGAAGGGGATAGTGGGCTATGGAAGGTGATAGTGGGCTACGGAAGGTGATAGTGGGCTATGGAAGGTGATAATGGGCTATGGAAGGTGATAGTGTGCTATGGAAGGGGATAGTGGGCTACGGAAGGTGATAGTGGGCTATGGAAGGTGATAGTGGGCTATGGAAGGTGATAGTGGGCTATGGAAGGTGATAGTGTGCTACGGAAGGTGATAGTGTGCTACGGAAGGAGATATTGTGCTGTTGAAGGGGATAGTGGGCTATGGAAGGTGATAGTGGGCTATGGAAGGTGATAGTGGGCTATGGAAGGTGATAGTGTGCTATGGAAGGTGATAGTGGGCTATGGAAGGTGATAGTGGGCTACGGAATGTGATAGTGTGCTACGGAAGGTGATAGTGGGCTATGGAAGGTGATAGTGGGCTATGGAAGGAGATATTGTGCTGTTGAAGGGGATAGTGGGCTATGGAAGGTGATAGTGGGCTATGGAAGGTGATAGTGGGCTATGGAAGGTGATAGTGTGCTATGGAAGGTGATAGTGGGCTACGGAAGGGGATAGTGGGCTATGGAAGGAGATATTGTGCTGTTGAAGGGGATAGTGGGCTATGGAAGGTGATAGTGGGCTATGGAAGGTGATAGTGTGCTATGGAAGGTGATAGTGTGCTATGGAAGGGGATAGTGGGCTACGGAAGGTGATAGTGGGCTACCGAAGGTGATAGTGGGCTATGGAAGGTGATAGTGGGCTACGGAAGGGGATAGTGGTCTACGGAAGGTGATAGTGGGCTATGGAAGGTGATAGTGGGCTATGGAAGGTGATAGTGGGCTATGGAAGGTGATAGTGGGCTATGGAAGGAGATATTGTGCTGTTGAAGGGGATAGTGGGCTATGGAAGGTGATAGTGGGCTATGGAAGGTGATAGTGGGCTATGGAAGGTGATAGTGGGCTATGGAAGGTGATAGTGGGCTATGGAAGGTGATAGTGTGCTATGGAAGGGGATAGTGGGCTACGGAAGGTGATAGTGGGCTACAGAAGGTGATAGTGGGCTACGGAAGGTGATAGTGGGCTACGGAAGGTGATAGTGGGCTACGGAAGGTGATAGTGGGCTACGGAAGGTGATAGTGGGCTACGGAAGGTGATAGTGGGCTACGGAAGGTGATAGTGGGCTACGGAAGATGATAGTGTGCAATGGAAGGTGATAGTGTGCAATGGAAGGGGATAGTGTGCAATGGAAGGTGATAGTGTGCAATGGAAGGTGATAGTGGGCTATGGAAGGTGATAGTGGGCTATGGAAGGTGATAGTGGGCTATGGAGGGTGATAGTGGGTGTGATAGTCTTCTGCTTTGCATTGATAGGGTCCTTGTATTAACTGTTCACTGATCATAACACCCATAGAGAGCAATATATCCCTTCTCAAATTCCCATAGATCTGTTCTTCATACGCATATCTCTCTAACCTGCCTTGCATTAATATTAAGATAATCTAATGTAGCCTAGTTCTGCTCCCTGCAGAGAGCAATATCTGTATAAATCCTGCTGGTTCTTCCTCAACAGTCCTCCATCTGTCTGTCAGCTGACTGTTAATAAGACACATTATGTAGGGATGTGAATAACCGTTACTAGGCGGCAACCAGGAGGAACCAGCCAGTCAAAACAGCTTCTTCCACTCAATCCTTTCACAGAACTAGGACTATAACCATTATGCAATGGACATACAGTATATCTATTTGAATGAAACAGAAATGCAAAACATTGGTACAACAACGGTATAGATCAGGATTGTCAGCAGGGTACCTCTCCAGGAACAGGGTTGGAGTTAAAACCTACAGGAGGGTAGCTCTCCAGGAACAGGGTTAGAGTTAAAACCTACAGGAGGGTACCTCTACAGGAACAGGGTTGGAGTTAAAACCTACAGGAGGGTACCTCTCCAGGAACAGGGTTGGAGTTAAAACCTACAGGAGGGTACCTCTACAGGAACAGGGTTGGAGTTAAAACCTACAGGAGGGTACCTCTCCAGGAACAGGGTTGGAGTTAAAACCTACAGGAGGGTACCTCTCCAGGAACAGGGTTAGAGTTAAAACCTACAGGAGGGTACCTCTACAGGAACAGGGTTGGAGTTAAAACCTACAGGAGGGTAGCTCTCCAGGAACAGGGTTGGAGTTAAAACCTACAGGAGGGTAGCTCTCCTCGAACAGGGTTGGAGTTAAAACCTACAGGAGGGTAGCTCTCCAGGAACAGGGTTGGAGTTAAAACCTACAGGAGGGTAGCTCTCCAGCAACAGGGTTGGAGTTAAAACCTACAGGAGGGTAGCTCTCCAGGAACAGGGTTGGAGTTAAAACCTACAAGAGGGTAGCTCTCCAGGAACAGGGTTGGAGTTAAAACCTACAGGAGGGTAGCTCTCCAGGAACAGGGTTGGAGTTAAAACCTACAGGAGGGTAGCTCTCCAGGAACAGGGTTGGAGTTAAAACCTACAGGATGGTAGTTCTCCAGGAACAGGGTTGTAGTTAAAACCTACAGGAGGGTAGCTTTCCAGGAACAGTGTTGGAGTTAAAACCTACAGGAGGGTACCTCTACAGGAACAGGGTTGTAGTTAAAACCTACAGGAGGGTAGCTCTCCAGGAACAGGGTTGGAGTTAAAACCTACAGGAGGGTAGCTCTCCAGGAACAGGGTTGTAGTTAAAACCTACAGGAGGATAGCTCTCCAGGAACAGGGTTATAGTTAAAACCTAAAGGAGGGTAGCTCTCCAGGAACAGTGTTGGGGTTAAAACCTACAGGAGGGTAGCTCTCCAGGAACAGGGTTGGAGTTAAAACCTACAGGAGGGTAGCTCTCCTCGAACAGGGTTGGATAAAACCTACAGGAGGGTAGCTCTCCTCGAACAGGGTTGGATAAAACCTACAGGAGGGTAGCTCTCCTCGAACAGGGTTGGATAAAACCTACAGGAGGGTAGCTCTCCAGGAACAGGGTTGGAGTTAAAACCTACAGGAGGGTAGCTCTCCAGGAACAGGTTGGAGTTAAAACCTACAGAAGCGTACCTCTACAGGAACAGGTTGGAGTTAAAACCTACAGGAGCGTACCTCTACAGGAACAGGGTTGGAGAGCACTGATATAGAGAAAGACTATATTGCGGTACCATTCTATTGTGTGTTTTGTGACAATGTGTGTGCTTGTGTTCATTTGTGTTTCTTCTGACCTAGTTTCTTCTGATGATCATGAGCGTGAATGTGTGATTGCAGATTGAGAGGCGCATGGAGCTGGTCCGTCTGGTGTCCCACAACGCACACAAGAGACTGGTCACCTGTCTACAGGGTCACATCGGAACGGAGGCAGAAAAGAGACACGTGAGGACAATCTCCTTCTCTACCTCCTTCTCTTCCAATATTATCACACCTCTCCTCTTCTATCTGTCCTTCTCTACCTCCTTCTCATTCAATATTATCACCCTCTCCTCTTCTATCTCTCCTTCTCTACCTCCTTCTCATCCAATATTATCCCCCTCTCCTCTTCTATCTCCTTCTCTACCTCCTTCTCATTCAATATTATCACCCTCTCCTCTTCTATCTCTCCTTCTCTACCTCCTTCTCATCCAATATTATCCCCCTCTCCTCTTCTATCTCCTTCTCTACCTCCTTCTCATCCAATATTATCACCCTCTCCTCTTCTATCTCCTTCTCTACCTCCTTCTCATCCAATATTATCACCCTCTCCTCTTCTCTCTCCTTTTCTACCTCCTTCTTATCCAATATTATCATATACCTCTCCTCTTCTATCTCTCCTTCTCTACCTCTCCTTCTCACCCTCCCCTCTTCTATCTGTCCTTCTCTACCTCTCCTTCTCACCCTCCCCTCTTCTCTCTCCTTCTCACTCTCTCCTTCTCACCCTCTCCTCTTGTATCTCTCCTTCTCTACCTCTCCTTCTCACCCTCTCCTCTTGTATCTCTCCTTCTCTACCTCTCCTTCTCACCCTCTCCTCTTGTATCTCTCCTTCTCTACCTCTCCTTCTCACCCTCTCCTCTTCTATCTTTCCTTCTTTACCTCTCCTCTTGTATCTCTCCTTCTCACTCTCTCCTTCTCACCCTCTCCTCTTGTATCTCTCCTTCTCTACCTCTCCTTCTCTACCTCTCCTTCTCACCCTCCCCTCTTGTATCTATCCTTCTCTACCTCTCCTTCTCTACCTCTCCTTCTCACCCTCTCCTCTTGTATCTCTCCTTCTCTACCTCTCCTTCTCACCCTCTCCTCTTGTATCTCTCCTTCTCTACCTCTCCTTCTCTACCTCTCCTTCTCACCCTCTCCTTCTCTACTTCTCCTTCTCACCCTCTCCTCTTCTATCTGTCCTTCTCTACCTCTCCTTCTCACCCTCCCCTCTTCTCTCTCCTTCTCACTCTCTCCTTCTCACCTCTCCTCTTGTATCTCTCCTTCTCTACCTCTCCTTCTCACCCTCTCCTCTTGTATCTCTCCTCTACCTCTCCTTCTCTACCTCTCCTTCTCACCCTCTCCTCTTCTATCTTTCCTTCTTTACCTCTCCTCTTGTATCTCTCCTTCTCTACCTCTCCTTCTCTACCTCTCCTTCTCACCCTCTCCTCTTCTATCTTTCCTTCTTTACCTCTCCTCTTGTATCTCTCCTTCTCTACCTCTCCTTCTCTACCTCTCCTTCTCACCCTCCTCTTCTCTCTCCTTCTCACCCTCTCCTCTTGTATCTTCTCCTTCTCTACCTCTCCTTCTCACCCTCTCCTCTTCTATCTTTCCTTCTTTACCTCTCCTCTTGTATCTCTCCTTCTCTACCTCTCCTTCTCTACCTCTCCTTCTCACCCTCCTCTTCTCTCTCCTTCTCACCTTCTCCTCTTGTATCTCTCCTTCTCTACCTCTCCTTCTCACCCTCTCCTCTTCTATCTTTCCTTCTTTACCTATCCTCTTGTATCTCTCCTTCTCTACCTCTCCTTCTCTACCTCTCCTTCTCACCCTCCTCTTCTCTCTCCTTCTCACCCTCTCCTCTTGTATCTCTCCTTCTCTACCTCTCCTTCTCACCCTCTCCTCTTGTATCTCTCCTTCTCACCCTCTCCTCTTGTATCTCTCCTTCTCTACCTCTCCTTCTCACCCTCTCCTCTTGTATCTCTCCTTCTCTACCTCTCCTTCTCACCCTCTCCTCTTCTATCTTTCCTTCTCTTCCTCTTCTTCTCACCCTCCTCTTCTCTCTCCTTCTCACCCTCTCCTCTTCTCTCTCCTTCTCTATCACACCTTCTCCCCCCTCCTCTTCTCTCTCCTTCTCTACCTCTCCTTCTCACCCTCTCCTCTTAGATCTCTCCTTCTCTACCTCTCCTTCTCACCCTCCCTTCTTCTATCTTTCCTTCTCTACCTCTCCTTCTCACCCTCTCCTCTTGTATCTCTCCTTCTCTACCTCTCCTTCTCTACCTCTCCTTCTCACCCTCTCGTTCTCACCCTCTCCTCTTGTATCTCTCCTTCTCTACCTCTCCTTCTCTACCTCTCCTTCTCACCCTCTCCTCTTGTATCTCTCCTTCTCTACCTCTCCTTCTCTACCTCTCCTTCTCACCTTCTCACCCTCTCATCTTCTATCTTTCCTTCTTTACCTCTCCTCTTGTATCTCTCCTTCTCTACCTCTCCTTCTCACCCTCTCCTCTTCTATCTTTCCTTCTTTACCTCTCCTCTTGTATCTCTCCTTCTCACTCTCTCCTTCTCACCCTCTCCTCTTGTATCTCTCCTTCTCTACCTCTCCTTCTCACCCTCTCCTCTTCTATCTTTCCTTCTTTACCTCTCCTCTTGTATCTCTCCTTCTCTACCTCTCCTTCTCTACCTCTCCTTCTCACCCTCTCCTCTTCTATCTTTCCTTCTTTACCTCTCCTCTTGTATCTCTCCTTCTCTACCTCTCCTTCTCACCCTCCTCTTCTCTCTCCTTCTCACCCTCTCCTCTTGTATCTCTCCTTCTCTACCTCTCCTTCTCACCCTCTCCTCTTCTATCTTTCCTTCTTTACCTCTCCTCTTGTATCTCTCCTTCTCACCCTCTCCTCTTGTATCTCTCCTTCTCTACCTCTCCTTCTCACCCTCTCCTCTTGTATCTCTCCTTCTCTACCTCTCCTTCTCACCCTCTCCTCTTCTATCTTTCCTTCTCTTCCTCTTCTTCTCACCCTCCTCTTCTCTCTACTTCTCACCCTCTCCTCTTCTCTCCCCTTCTCTATCACACCTTCTCCCCCCTCCTCTTCTCTCTCCTTCTCTACCTCTCCTTCTCACACTCTCCTCTTAGATCTCTCCTTCTCTACCTCTCCTTCTCACCCTCCCCTCTTCTATCTTTCCTTCTCTACATCTCCTTCTCACCCTCTCCTCTTGTATCTCTCCTTCTCTACCTCTCCTTCTCTACCTCTCCTTCTCACCCTCTCGTTCTCACCCTCTCCTCTTGTATCTCTCCTTCTCTACCTCTCCTTCTCTACCTCTCCTTCTCACCCTCTCCTCTTGTATCTCTCCTTCTCTACCTCTCCTTCTCTACCTCTCCTTCTCACCCTCTCATCTTCTATCTTTCCTTCTTTACCTCTCCTCTTGTATCTCTCCTTCTCTACCTCTCCTTCTCACCCTCTCCTCTTCTATCTTTCCTTCTTTACCTCTCCTCTTGTATCTCTCCTTCTCACTCTCTCCTTCTCACCCTCTCCTCTTGTATCTCTCCTTCTCTACCTCTCCCTTCTCACCCTCTCCTCTTCTATCTTTCCTTCTTTACCTCTCCTCTTGTATCTCTCCTTCTCTACCTCTCCTTCTCACCCTCTCCTCTTCTATCTTTCCTTCTTTACCTCTCCTCTTGTATCTCTCCTTCTCACTCTCTCCTTCTCACCCTCTCCTCTTGTATCTCCCCTTCTCTACCTCTCCTTCTCTACCTCTCCTTCTCACCCTCTCCTCTTGTATCTATCCTTCTCTACCTCTCCTTCTCACCCTCTCCTCTTCTATCTTTCCTTCTTTACCTCTCCTCTTGTATCTCTCCTTCTCACTCTCTCCTTCTCACCCTCTCCTCTTGTATCTCTCCTTCTCTACCTCTCCTTCTCACCCTCTCCTCTTCTATCTTTCCTTCTTTACCTCTCCTCTTGTATCTCTCCTTCTCACACTCTCCTTCTCACCCTCTCCTCTTGTATCTCTCCTTCTCTACCTCTCCTTCTCTACCTCTCCTTCTCACCCTCTCCTCTTGTATCTCTCCTTCTCTACCTCTCCTTCTCTACCTCTCCTTCTCACCCTCTCCTCTTGTATCTCTCCTTCTCTACCTCTCCTTCTCACCCTCTCCTCTTGTATCTCTCCTTCTCTACCTCTCCTTCTCTACCTCTCCTTCTCTACCTCTCCTTCTCACCCTCTCCTTCTCACCCTCTCCTTCTCACCCTCTCCTTCTCTACCTCTCATTCTCTACCTCTCCTTCTCTACCTCTCCTTCTCACCCTCTCCTCTTCTATCTTTCCTTCTTTACCTCTCCTCTTGTATCTCTCCTTCTCTACCTCTCCTTCTCTACCTCTCCTTCTCACCCTCTCCTCTTCTATCTTTCCTTCTTTACCTCTCCTCTTGTATCTCTCCTTCTCTACCTCTCCTTCTCTACCTCTCCTTCTCACCCTCTCCTCTTCTCTTTCCTTCTTTACCTCTCCTCTTGTATCTCTCCTTCTCTACCCCTCCTTCTCTACCTCTCCTTCTCACCCTCTCCTCTTCTATCTTTCCTTCTTTACCTCTCCTCTTGTATCTCTCCTTCTCTACCTCTCCTTCTCACCCTCGCCTCTTCTATCTTTCCTTCTTTACCTCTCCTCTTGTATCTCTCCTTCTCTACCTCTCCTTCTCTACCTCTCCTTCTCACCCTCCTCTTCTCTCTCCTTCTCACCCTCTCCTCTTGTATCTCTCCTTCTCTACCTCTCCTTCTCACCCTCTCCTCTTGTATCTCTCCTTCTCTACCTCTCCTTCTCACCCTCTCCTCTTGTATCTCTCCTTCTCTACCTCTCCTTCTCACCCTCTCCTCTTGTATCTCTCCTTCTCTACCTCTCCTTCTCACCCTCTCCTCTTCTATCTTTCCTTCTCTACCTCTCCTTCTCACCCTCTCCTCTTCTCTCTCCTTCCTCTACCTCACCTTCTCCCCCCTCCTCTTCTCTCTCCTCTCTACCTCTCCTTCTCACCCTCTCCTCTTAGATCTCTCCTTCTCTACCTCTCCTTCTCACCCTCCCCTCTTCTATCTTTCCTTCTCTACCTCTCCTTCTCTCTCACCTCTCCTCTTGTCATCCTCCTCTCTACTTCTCTCCTTCTCTACCTCTCCTTCTCATACCTCTCCTTCTCATCCCTCGTCTCACCCTCTCCTCTTGTAATCTCTCCTTCTCTACCCTCTCCTTCTCACCCTCTCCTCTTGTATCTCTCCTTCTCTACCTCTCCTTCTCTACCTCTCCTTCTCACCCTCTCCTTTCTCACCCTCTCCTCTTCTATCTTTCCCTTCTTTACCTCTCCTCTTGTATCTCTCCTTCTCTAACTCTCCTTCTCACCCCTCTCCTCTTCTATCTTTCCTTCTTTACCTCTCCTCTTGTATCTCTCCTTCTCTACCTCTCCTTCTCACCCTCTCCTCTTCTATCTTTCCTTCTTTACCTCTCCTCTTGTATCTCTCCTTCTTCTACCTCTCCTTCTCTACCTCTCCTTCTCACCCTCCTCTTCTCTCTCCTTCTCACCCTCTCCTCTTGTATCTCTCCTTCTCTACCTCTCCTTCTCACCCTCTCCTCTTGTATCTCTCCTTCTCTACCTCTCCTTCTCACCCTCTCCTCTTGTATCTCTCCTTCTCTACCTCTCCTTCTCACCCTCTCCTCTTCTATCTTTCTTTCTCTTCCTCTTCTTCTCACCCTCCTCTTCTCTCTCCTTCTCACCCTCTGCTCTTCTCTCTCCTTCTCTACCTCACCTTCTCCCCCCTCCTCTTCTCTCTCCTTCTCTACCTCTCCTTCTCACCCTCCCCTCTTCTATCTTTCCTTCTCTACCTCTCCTTCTCACCCTCTCCTCTTGTATCTTTCCTTCTCTACCTCTCCTTCTCTACCTCTCCTTCTCTACCTCTCCTTCTCACCCTCCTCTTCTCTCTCCTTCTCACCCTCTCCTCTTGTATCTCTCCTTCTCTACCTCTCCTTCTCACCCTCTCCTCTTGTATCTCTCCTTCTCTACCTCTCCTTCTCACCCTCTCCTCTTGTATCTCTCCTTCTCTACCTCTCCTTCTCACCCTCTCCTCTTGTATCTCTCCTTCTCTACCTCTCCTCTTGTATCTCTCCTTCTCACCCTCTCGTTCTCACCCTCTCCTCTTGTATCTCTCCTTCTCTACCTCTCCTTCTCTACCTCTCCTTCTCACCCTCTCCTCTTGTATCTCTCCTTCTCTACCTCTCCTTCTCACCCTCTCCTCTTCTATCTTTCCTTCTCTACCTCTCCTTCTCACCCTCTCCTCTTCTCTCTCCTTCTCTACCTCACCTTCTCCCCCCTCCTCTTCTCTCTCCTTCTCTACCTCTCCTTCTCACCCTCTCCTCTTAGATCTCTCCTTCTCTACCTCTCCTTCTCACCCTCCCCTCTTCTATCTTTCCTTCTCTACCTCTCCTTCTCACCCTCTCCTCTTGTATCTCTCCTTCTCTACCTCTCCTTCTCTACCTCTCCTTCTCATCCTCTCGTTCTCACCCTCTCCTCTTGTATCTCTCCTTCTCTACCTCTCCTTCTCACCCTCTCCTCTTGTATCTCTCCTTCTCTACCTCTCCTTCTCTAACCTCTCCTTCTCACCCTCTCCTTCTCACCCTCTCCTCTTCTATCTTTCCTTCTTTACCTCTCCTCTTGTATCTCTCCTTCTCTACCTCTCCTTCTCACCCTCTCCTCTTCTATCTTTCCTTCTTTACCTCTCCTCTTGTATCTCTCCTTCTCTACCTCTCCTTCTCACCCTCTCCTCTTCTATCTTTCCTTCTTTACCTCTCCTCTTGTATCTCTCCTTCTCTACCTCTCCTTCTCTACCTCTCCTTCTCACCCTCCTCTTCTCTCTCCTTCTCACCCTCTCCTCTTGTATCTCTCCTTCTCTACCTCTCCTTCTCACCCTCTCCTCTTGTATCTCTCCTTCTCTACCTCTCCTTCTCACCCTCTCCTCTTGTATCTCTCCTTCTCTACCTCTTCCTTCTCACCCCTCTCCTCTTCTATCTTTCTTTCTCTTCCTCTTCTTCTCACCCTCCTCTTCTCTCTCCTTCTCACCCTCTGCTCTTCTCTCTCCTTCTCTACCTCACCTTCTCCCCCCCTCCTCTTCTCTCTCCTTCTCTACCTCTCCTTCTCACCCTCCCCTCTTCTATCTTTCCTTCTCTACCTCTCCTTCTCACCCTCTCCTCTTGTATCTTTCACTTCTCTACCTCTCCTTCTCTACCTCTCCTTCTCTACTCTCCTTCTCACCCTCCTCTTCTCTCTCCTTCTCACCCTCTCCTCTTGTATCTCTCCTTCTCTACCTCTCCTTCTCACCCTCTCCTCTTGTATCTCTCCTTCTCTACCTCTCCTTCTCACCCTCTTCCTCTTGTATCTCTCCTTCTCTACCTCTCCTTCTCACCCTCTCCTCTTGTATCTCTCCTTCTCTACCTCTCCTCTTGTATCTCTCCTTCTCACCCTCTCGTTCTCACCCTCTCCTCTTGTATCTCTCCTTCTCTACCTCTCCTTCTCTACCTCTCCTTCTCACCCTCTCCTCTTGTATCTCTCCTTCTCTACCTCTCCTTCTCACCCTCTCCTCTTGTATCTCTCCTTCTCTACCTCTCCTTCTCTACCTCTACTTCTCACCCTCTCCTCTTATCTCTCCTCTACCTCTCCTTCTCTACCTCTCCTTCTCACCCTCTCCTCTTCTATCTTTCCTTCTTTACCTCTCCTCTTGTATCTCTCCTTCTCTACCTCTCCTTCTCACCCTCTCCTTCTCACCCTCTCCTTCTCACCCTCCCCTCTTCTATCTTTCCTTCTCTACCTCTCCTTCTCACCCTCTCCTCTTGTATCTCTCCTTCTCTACCTCTCCTTCTCTACCTCTCCTTCTCACCCTCTCGTTCTCACCCTCTCCTCTTGTATCTCTCCTTCTCTACCTCTCCTTCTCTACCTCTCCTTCTCACCCCTCTCCTCTTGTATCTCTCCTTCTCTACCTCTCCTTCTCTACCTCTCCTTCTCACCCTCTCATCTTCTATCTTTCCTTCTTTACCTCTCCTCTTGTATCTCTCCTTCTCTACCTCTCCTTCTCACCCTCTCCTCTTCTATCTTCCTTCTTACCTCTCCTCTTGTATCTCTCCTTCTCACTCTTCTCCTTCTCACCCTCTCCTCTTGTATCTCCCCTTCTCTACCTCTCCTTCTCTACCTCTCCTTCTCACCCTCTCCTCTTGTATCTATCCTTCTCTACCTCTCCTTCTCACCCTCTCCTCTTCTATCTTTCCTTCTTTACCTCTCCTCTTGTATCTCTCCTTCTCACTCTCTCCTTCTCACCCTCTGCTCTTGTATCTCTCCTTCTCTACCTCTCCTTCTCACCCTCTCCTCTTCTATCTTTCCTTCTTTACCTCTCCTCTTGTATCTCTCCTTCTCTACCTCCTTCTCTACCTCTCCTTCTCACCCTCTCCTCTTGTATCTCTCCTTCTCTACCTCTCCTTCTCTACCTCTCCTTCTCACCCTCTCCTCTTGTATCTCTCCTTCTCTACCTCTCCTTCTCACCCCTCTCCTCTTGTATCTCTCCTCTACCTCTCCTTCTCTACCTCTCCTTCTCACCCTCTCCTCTTCTATCTTTCCTTCTTTACCCTCTCCTCTTGTATCTCTCCTTCTCTACCTCTCCTTCTCTACCTCTCCTTCTCACCCTCTCCTCTTCTATCTTTCCTTCTTTACCTCTCCTCTTGTATCTCTCCTTCTCTACCTCTTTTTCTCACCCCTCTCCTCTTCTATCTTTCCTTCTTTACCTCTCCTCTTGTACCTCTCCTTCTCTACCTCTCCTTCTCACCCTCTCCTCTTCTATCTTTCCTTCTTTACCTCTCCTCTTGTATCTCTCCTTCTCTACCTCTCCTTCTCACCCTCGCCTCTTCTATCTTTCCTTCTTTACCTCTCCTCTTGTATCTCTCCTTCTCTACCTCTCCTTCTCACCCTCTCCTCTTGTATCTCTCCTTCTCTACCTCTCCTTCTCTACCTCTCCTTCTCATCCGCTCGTTCTTCACCCTCTCCTCTTGTATCTCTCCTTCTCTACCTCTCCTTCTCACCCTCTCCTCTTCTATCTTTCCTTCTTTACCTCTCCTCTTGTATCTCTCCTCTCTACCATCTCCTTCTCACCCTCGCCTCTTCTATCTTTCCTTCTTTACCTCTCCTCTTGTATCTCTCCTTCTCACCTCTCTCCTTCTCACCCTCTCCTCTTGTATCTCTCCTTCTCTACCTCTCCTTCTCTACCTCTCCTTCTCACCCTCTCCTCTTGTATCTCTCCTTCTCTACCTCTCCTTCTCACCCTCTCCTCTTCTATCTTTCCTTCTTTACCTCTCCTCTTGTATCTCTCCTTCTCACTCTCTCCTTCTCACCCTCTCCTCTTGTATCTCTCTCCTTCTCTAACCTCTCCTTCTCCACCTCTCCTTCCTCACCCTCTCCTCTATGTATCTCTCCTTCTCTACCTCTCCTCTCACCCTCTCCTCTTGTAATCTCTCCTTCTCTACCTCTCCTCTCACTCACCCTCTCCTGCTTCTCACCCTCTCCTCTTCCTATCTTTCCTTCTTTAAACCTCTCCTCTTGTATCTCTCCTTCTCTACCTCTCCTTCTCTACCTCTCCTATTCTCACCCTCCTCTTCTCTCTCCTTCTCACCCTCTCCTCTTGTATCTCTCCTCTCATCAACCTCTCCTTTCTCACCCTCTCCTCTTGTATCTCTCCTTCTCTACCTCTCCTTCTCACCCCTCTCCTCTTGTATCTCTCCGTTCTCTACCTCTCCTTCTCACCCTCTCCTCTTGTATCTCTCCTTCTCTACTCTCCTTCTCACCCTCTCCTCTTCTATCTTTCTTTCTCTTCCTCTTCTTCTCACCCTCCTCTTCTCTCTCCTTCTCACCCCGCTCCTCTTCTCTCTCTCGTCTCTACCTCACCTTCTCCCCCTCCTCTTCTCTCTCCTTCTCTACCTCTGCCTTCTCACCCTCTCCTCTTAGATCTCCCTTCTCTACCTCTCCTTCTCACCCTCCCCTCTTCTATCTTTCCTTCTCGTTACCTCTCCTTCTCACCCTCTCCTCTTGTATCTCTCCTTCTCTACCTCTCCTTCTCTACCGCTCCTTCTCTACCTCTCCTTCTCACCCTCCTCTTCTCTCTCCTTCTCACCCTCTCCTCTTGTATCTCTCCTTCTCTACCTCTCCTTCTCACCCTCTCCTCTTGTATCTCTCCTTCTCTACCTCTCCTTCTCACCCTCTCCTCTTGTATCCTCCTTCTCTACCTCTCCTTCTCACCCTCTCCTCTGTATCTCTCCTTCTCTACCTCTCCTCTTGTATCTCTCCTTCTCACCCTCTCGTTCTCACCCTCTCCTCTTGTATCTCTCCTTCTCTACCTCTCCTTCTCTACCTCTCCTTTCTCACCCTCTCCTCTTGTATCTCTCCTTCTCTACCTCTCCTTCTCTACCTCTCCTTCTCACCCTCTCCTCTTGTATCTCTCCTTCTTCTTACCTCTCCTTCTCTACCTCTCCTTCTCACCCTCTCATCTCTATCTTTCCTTCTTTACCTCTCCTCTTGTATCTCTCCTTCTCTACCTCTCCTTCTCACCCTCTCCTCTTCTATCTTCCTTCTTTACCTCTCCTCTTGTATCTCTCCTTCTCACTCTCTCCTTCTCACCCCTCTCCTCTTGTATTCTCTCCTTCTCTACCTCTCCTTCTCTACCTCTCCTTCTCACCCTCTCCTCTTGTATCTCTCCTTCTCTACCTCTCCTTCTCACCCTCTCCTCTTCTATCTTTCCTTCTTACCCTCTCCTCTTGTATCTCTCCTTCTCACTCTCTTCCTTCTCACCTCTCCTCTTGTATCTCTCCTTCTCTACCTCTCCTTCTCACCCCTCTCCTCTTCTATCTTTCTTCTTTACCTCTCCTCTTGTATCTCTCCTTCTCACTCGCTCCTTCTCACCCTCTCCTCTTGTATCTCTCCTTCTCTACCTCTTCTTCTTACCTCTCCTTCTCACCCTCTCCTCTTGTATCTCTCCTTCTCTACCTCTCCTTCTCTACCTCTCCTTCTCTACCCTCTCCTTCTTGTATCTCTCCTTCTCTACCCTCTCCTTCTCACCCTCTCCTCTTGTATCCTCTCCTCTACCTCTCCTTCTCTACCTCTCCTTCTCACCCTCTCCTCTTCTATCTTTCCTTCTTTACCTCTCCTC